>NC_134356.1:451266938-451526938 GCF_048569485.1 Anomaloglossus baeobatrachus
ACAGTGTTTGTGTGGAAGAATGGGAAAAAATCAGACCTGAGAATGCGTACAACTAGTTTTTCCATACAGGAGGCGTCTTGAACCTACTATCACCAACTAAGGCTATTGTATAAAGTATTTAATACATTTCAGTAATCATGTTCAATACTTTTCCCCTGTGTCATTTCTCATTTTTACGCATCACTAAATTTATAGACATCTATGCTTTGAATTATTTGCATGTGTGGATTGGACGGGTTCTTACCATCACCTGGTGAAAAATTCATGTCAGTAGCATCTTTAAAAATAGAATAAACTTTTCCTGTTTTAGGTCACTTAGGATTATCAAAATTATTTATATTTGCCAAATACCAGAATAATGAGTGAAAGAATGTTTTAAGGCATTTTTATTCCTTCCTGCAAAGTCAAAAGTTTACATACACGAAGAGTACTATGCCGTTAAACAATATGGGACAGTCCATATAATGATGTCATGTTTTTGGAAGCTTCTGATTTATTGTCAACATCTGAGTTAATTAAAAACACACTTGTGGATGTATTTTAATGCACTCCGAAACACTCTGCTTCTTTGTGTAGCATCATGGGAAAGTCAAAAGATATCAGCCAAGATCTCAGGAAGAGAATTTGTAGATCTGCAGAAGTCTGGTTCCTCCTTGGGTGCAATTTCCAAATACCTGAAAGTGCCTCGTTCATTTGTACAAACAATTATACTCAAGTATAAACAAGATGGAAATGTCCAGCCGTCATACCGTCGCAACGTGTAAAGCCTAGATGCACCGATAAACAATCGCAAAAGCATCATAAATCGGTGATCTGTGTAGTGTCGGTCATTTTCATAATTTCGCTGCAGCGACAGGTACGATGTTGTTCGTCGTTCCTGCGGCAGCACACATCTCTGTGTGTGAAGCCGCAGGAGCGAGGAACTTCTCCTTACCTGTCTCCACCGGCTATGCGGAAGGAAGGAGGTGGTTGGGATGTTTACGTCCCGCTCATCTCCGCCCTCCGCTTCTATTGGCTGCCTGCCGTGTGACGTTGCTGCAACGTCGCACAACCCGCCCCCTTAGGAAGGAGGCGGGTAGCCGGCCAGAGCGACGTCGCAGGGCAGGTAAGTGCATGTGAAGCTGCCGTAGCGATAATGTTCGCTATTGCAGCTATCACAAGATATCGCATCTGCGACGGGGGCGGGGACTATCGCGCTCGGCATCGCTAGCGCTGTCGCAGCGTGCAAAGTACCCCTAAGTGTTGTTATTTTAACAGGGGCAAACAGTGATTGAGAAGGGTTTCCTGAGTAGTGGACAACCCTTTTAAAAAGAAGAAATGAAGAGTATCAGCCAATGCATACCCTTGATGCCAGAGAGGAAGTTGTAGTTCCTCTATACTTCTTTTATTGGACCAGGTGTGCTACAAATGTTTTTCTGTACCAGAATTGTGCCAATGACTCATGAAGAACATTTTTATTTTGTACAGCTCTACGTATCCTACACAGTTAACTTGTATTTAGGAGGAATACAATTAGATTAGGAAATTGACCATAATAGGTTATTTATATATGTATCTTTCCAGCTAGGTAGAAAAGTCACATTACATTTAATCTAAATCAAGAAGTGGCTCATAACATACTGGCAGGATAAATGAAACCAGCAATGAGTGCAATGACGAAATTGCTTTTATAGTCACAAATGAAGATATGAGTTATCACCGTGATTAGTGTGGCTGTGGCCCCCCTCCTCACATACACAGGGTCCTAGTATTAGCAAAGCATTTGCAACATTTTATAAACCCTGATTGCATTCATCATCAATAAATATCATGTAGGTGGAAATACCCTTTAAGGCTCTTTCATCTGTAGGGAGAGCTATAGAATGATTAAATACAGTAAGAGCATTAATTTATACCAATGGATTATGAGGAGCAATAAAAAAGAGATTTATACCAGAGATTACTGCACATGAAGCAGTAAGAGGATTTCAAAGATGGGGGTTATATAGATAGAAGATACATCCTCTCAACTGAATATGCCCTGCTTACAGAAATATTAACACAAGGAGATAAGTGAAGGCGGGAGGGGGGTCTGCAACATTGTTCTTATGCAAGGGGGTTATAGTATAGTATAATATAATATAGTATAGTATAATATAGTGTAGTATAGTATAGCAACATAGGTGTAATAACTAAAGGCAGAATTAAAAGGAATTTAACTAAGGTTACCTGTAAGATACAGAGTTGTCAGACCTTTTGTGTTATGGGCACAAAAAAGCTTAGAAATACTATGACTACACACCAGGAACAAACTCTCTGCATATTAATTTCTCATTTACAACATATACATTTTTCATAAATGAATGTCCTTCAATTGAGAGACATATTTCATTATTATTCCACCAGTGATGTAGGTTCCTATGGTTGTAATTCAGTTGCACGCACAGATGTCCAGTGTAGTTAAGCTGATCTGACTCTCAGGCTACGCTACTGGATCTTTTCTGTAATGACTGCAAAGTTTATGAGATCCACATATTTTCTACTGTACAGTAACTCACATGTTCATAAAGGGTTCATCAAATACCCCCACACAATGCTCCAAGGTACACGACTGTCAGCCACCGTGTTACAGGGCGCCCATTGCTCGTGGGCAGGAGAAATTGATAGTAGATGCATTAAATGTGCTGAAGCCACCATTTCATGACTCAATTTTACATGACAATATTGTAGAAAGCTACAAGACAGATAACCATAGTACCCTGCCTCCGATGATCACTCTGGCGACATCAGATACCATGAGGGCTGGACTGGGACTAAATTCAGCCCTGACATTTGAAGGCACACAGGCCCACTTGTCGCTTGACGCTATTTTACCTACAGAGCTGGGTCTCGCAGATAATGGAGAGGATGCTGCGTTCTCCATAGCGCTGCGGCCTCGTCATATAGTTGGTGGGCAGGGATGCAAAATCAGATCCCCCTGAACTAATTTTGGTGACCTATTCTACAGATTGGTGATCAAGGAAGCTGTAGTTTTCACTGGTGATAGTTTTGGGTGCATACCACTTAGGGAATGTGCAATGACATTTTTGGGGGCAGATCCCACCATGGAAACCACTATGAAAAATACTCAAAATGAATGAACATCTGCCTCTACTCGCTGTGCACAGGTTCAGGTTTTTGAGTATTTTTTAACCACTTCAGGTTTCTAAAACCACTAAGTGGTTAAAAGAAGTGACCGCTCCATTCTTCTGGTGTTTTCCAATTTTACAATGCAGATCAATAGGAAGGCTTGGAAGATGCCCAGATGTCTTTTGTTTAGTTTTACCATCACTATTTCTTAAAAGCACAATAAAAAATATGTGACAAAAACAATGGGAAAATACTAAAAAAACCAAAACCAAAGATGGTCAAAACCATAGATGCTAGGAAACAACTGTAAAACTACACAGAAGACGGATCAGGAAAAAAAATGCCACAGTTTTCAACATCTTCTGCTTGATATACATGGCGGGTTTGCTTGAGTTTAAAATACCTTGTGTGCACATACCCTTAGGTTTTCCGGTTTTGGAAACCCATTCCCTGCATTGTTTGTTTTATTCACTCTCCCCAGGTCTGCTATTGTCTGCAGCGCTGGTGTCACATCACACTGACAGCACTGCAACCAATCAAGGAGCTCAGCAGCTAACTGACTTGCTACAGCACTGTTAATGTGATGTCAGAGATGCAGACAATTATAGACACCGATGCAGCAGCAGTTTGTATTTTTGATAACAAAAAGGACGCATCAGACATCAAGAGCATGTGAGCAGTCAGTGTCATGGAAGGGGGCAAATAAGAAAGCCGCGGAGACACCATCACGTGTTTCTCAACGCTGCCAAACACGTGATGGTGTCTCCGCGGCTTTTTTATTTGCATACTTCCCAGGGGGCGTTGCTCTAGAATCACTGCGTTGAGAAACACGTGATGGTGTCTCCGCAGTGGATATATTGATCTCCCTAAGGTCAATAATGCTTGCTCATGGAAGGGGGACTGACATGAATACATCACTAGAACCAAGTTTTGAATATTTGGGGAGGATTTGAAGAGATTCTGCTGATTTTCTGCTTCAAAAAAAAAAAATGTGAAAACATATGCTAATTTACACTGGGGTTTGGTTTTTTTTTTAGCAGAAACTGAGCAGAATCTTGCCAAATTGTCCTCACAATCTGAAAACAAGGTTTTGAGGATTTTTAAGCTTTAACATAGCCATGAAACTTGTTTTGGATTGTTAAATGTGTACAAGTTCAGAACCACTGTCAGCACATGAATGCAGTGTCAGGACCACCATCAGTACATGAATGCAACACCAGAACCATCATTAGCACATGAATGCAGCACCAGAGCCAACATCAGAATATGAATGCAGCACCTGAATCACCATCAGCACATGATTGCAGCACCAGAATCACCATCAGCACATGATTCCAATGTCAGAATTACCATCAACACATGAATGCAGTGCCAGCACCACCATTAGCACATGAATGCAGCGCCAAAATCACCATCAGCACATGAATACAGCTCTAGAACCACCATCAGCATATGAATGCAACGTCAGAACCACAGTCAGCACATGAATGCAGCGTTAGAACCACAGACAGCGCATGAATGCAGTGTTAAAACCACTGTCAGTACATTAGTAAATTACCATGCTTAGCCCCATGTACAATTGTATCGCATGAACCGACAACTCCCAGCTTATATTAACAGTGGTAAGGATATGCTGGAGTTGTTATCAATAATTATCAGACTGCGGACCATACAGCAACCATAGTACTGATAAGATGCAGGGAATATCACAAATAAACATTTACATCCAGGTACCTTATAGATGACATCTTCTTTGATCAGAAATGTTCATGTCCCTTTTGTCTCCACTAGGGCTGGGCGGACAAGGACTGTAAAAGTCTGGATTCACGCGGTTTCAAAGGTGCATGGGAGCCACTATCAGCATATGAATGCAGCACCAAAATCACCATCAGCATATGATTGCAATGTCAGAACAACCATCAGCAAATTAATGCAGTGCCAGGACCACCATTAGCACATGAATGCAGCATCAGAATCACCATCAGCGCATGAATACAGCATCAGAATCACCATCAGCACATGAATACAGCACCAGAACCATCATCAGCACATGAATGCAATGTCAGAACCACAGTCAGCACATGAATGCAGTGTCAGAACCACAGACAGCACATGAATGCAGTGTAAAAACGACCATCAGTACATGAGTAAATCACCATGCTAAGCCCCATGTACAATTGTATCACATGAACTGGCAACTTCCAGCTTGTCCTTAACAGTGGTAAGGAAATGCTGGGAGTTGTTGTTATCAATAATTATCAGACTGCGGACCATACAGCAACCACAGTCCCTTTTGTCTCCAGTAGGGCTGGTTGGACCCGGACTGCAAAAGTCCAGATCTGCGCGGTTTCAAAGGTGCCCAGGTGCCGGACCCAGGCACGGGATTTTGGGTGTTTGATCTGGATACGGCACTCGAGAAATTAAAAAAATAAAGGAAAAAAAAAGAAAATAAGAATGAAGCAAGCGCTTCATTCTTACCCAGGCTCCGGGCCGGCTGTATGCTGCTCCTGTGCTACTGTATGCTGCTCCTGCGACCTCCCTGGGTCGTTCATCAGTGCTCATCGCATAAGCACGGCTTTCCCTGCTTTTCCCGCCCACCGGCCAGCCTGGCATCTGTGATTGGTTGCAGTGAGATGTGCCCCCAGCCTATGTGACAGCGTGTGAGTGGTTGTCATCCTGACCTTCCTGCTGCATGAAGGATCAAGCAGGCGGATCAGGCTGGGCAGAGGGGGGCACTTTGTGGGTGTGTGAGGGTAGGCCTGGGCTATACACTGTGTGCAGAATTATTAGGCAAATGAGTATTTTGATCACATGATAATTTATATACATGTTGTCCTACTCCAAGCTGTATAGGCTTGAGAGCCAAATACCAATTAAGTAAATCAGGTGATGTGCATCTCTGTAATGAGGAGGGGTGTGCTGTAATGACATCAACACCCTATATAAGGTGTACTTAATTATTAGGCAACTTCCTTTCCTTTGGCATAATGGGTCAGATGAGAGATTTGACGGGCTCTGAAAAGTCCAAAATTGTGAGATGTCTTGCAGAGAGATGCAGCAGTCTTGAAATTGCCAAACTTTTGAAGCGTGATCACCGAACAATCAAGCGTTTCATGGCAAATAACCAACAGGGTCGCAAGAAGCGTGTTGGGCAAAAAAGGCGCAAAATAAATGCCCATGAATTGAGCAAAATCAAGCGTGAAGCTGCCAAGATGCCATTTGCCACCAGTTTGGCCATATTTCAGAGCTGCAACATTACTGGAGTATCAAAAAGCACAAGGTGTGCCAAACTCAGGGACATGGCCATGGTAAGGAAGGCTGAAAAAAGACCACCTTTGATCAAGAAACATAAGATAAAACGTCAAGACTGGGCCAAGAAATATGTTAAGATTGATTTTTCAAAGGTTTTATGGACTGATCAAAGGAGAGTGACTTTTGATAGGCCAGAGGCTGGATCAGTAAAGGGCAGAGAGCTCCACTCCGACTCAGACGCCAGCAAGGTGGAGGTGGGGTACTGGTATGGGCTGGTATCATCAAAGAAGAACTTGTGGGACCTTTTCGGGTTGAGGATGGAGTGAAGCTCAACTCCCAGATCTACTGCCAGTTTCTGGAAGACAACTTCTTCAAGCAGTGGTGCATGAAGAATTCGGTATTGTTCAAGAAAAACATGATTTTCATGCAGGACAATGCTTTATCACATGCATCCAACTACTCAACAGCGTGGCTGGCTAGTAAAGGTGTAAAAAATGAAAAAATAATGATATGGCCCCTTGTTCACCTGATCTGAACCCTATAGAGCAGGGTTCCCCAAATCCCGTCCTCAAGGCCCACCAACGGTGCGTGTTTTCAGGATTTCCTTAGCATAGCAGAGGTGTTGGAATCATCACCAGTGCAAGTGATTAAACTATCACCTGTGCAATACTAAGGAAATCCTGAAAATGTGCACTGTTGGTGGGCCTTGAGGACTGGAGTTGGGGAACTCTGCTATAGAGAATAAAATGTAAGATCTACAGGGAAGGAAAAAAGGACACCTCTCGGAACAGTGTCTGGAGGATGTGGTGGCTGCTGCACGCAATGTTGATCATAAACAGATCAAGCAACTGACAGAATCTATGGATGGTAGGCTGTTGAGTGTCATCATAAAGAAAGGTGGCTATATTGGTCACTAATTTTTTGGGGTTTTGTTTTTGCATGTCAGAATTGTTTATTTCTACATTTTGTGCAGTTATAGTGGTTTACCTGGTGAACACAAACAAGTGAGATGGGAATATATTTGGTTTTTATTAAGTTGCCTAATAATTCTGCACAGTAATAGTTACCTGCACAAACAGATATCCTCCTAAGATAGCCAAATCTAAAAAAACCCACTCCAACTTCCAAAAATATTAAGCTTTGATATTTATGAGTCTTTTGGGTTGATTGAGAACATAGTTATTGATCAATAATAAAAAAATCCTCTAAAATACAATTTGCCTAATAATTCTGCACATGGTGTAGGCTGTTTGTCCAGATGTAATAAGATTATCTGTGTGTGTAAATAAGCAAAGTATATATGTCGTTGCATAATTATCTGTATGTCTATATGACAATCACATAGAAGCTTCATAATATCATTCTAAGATGTTTATTCCACAGTGTGTTAAAGATAATGAAGCCAAAATGAACAATGAACAAAGAGGTATTCATAACATACTGAGAGAATTCATAATCAGTTGGTTCATACCATGTGGGATGTGGGATGTTGACTCCTTGTTCTTGCTCCAAGGTCGAAGTTGAATGATGTATTGTATAATCACAAGATTCTTTAATACACGGGTGAGAAGCTAGCTTCTGCTCAAGCAGTGAACACGTCTCATTGTCTGATTCATTTATATCTGCGCAGATCGATTTAAACTCCATCTCTGTGACCCTGAGAAATCCCATTTGTGATTTCCCCAAAATTTCCAACCTTGAGAGCTGCAGTTCATCCTGAGCTGCCTGCTGCATGAAGGACGAAGCAGGCGCCTCAGGCTGGACAGAGGGGGCACATCGTGGGTACAGTTCATCCTAAGCTGCCCGCTGCTTGAAGGATGAAGCAGGTGGCTCAGGCTGTGCAGAGGGGGTACATCATGGGTACAGTTCATCATGAGATGTCTGATGCAAGAAGGATGAAGCAGGAGGCTCAGGCTGTGCAGAGGGTGGCACATCGTGGGCGCAGTTCATCCTGAGCTGCCTGATACATGAAAGATGAAGCAAGCAGCTCAGGCTGGTTACAGGGGGCACATCGTGGGCACAGTTCATCCTGATCTGCCTGCTGCATGAAGGATGAAGCAGGTGGCTCAGGCTGGGTGGAGGGGTGCACATCGCGTCCCCCCTAATGTTCATTCTAAACCGGGCTGCATTTTTAACATGCCCCCCATCACGTGGCAAATTACATCATACCTGAAAGGAGCCCATTCATTCTAGCATCTACCTCGATTTTTAGTGCACGCAGCCCCGGAAGTGAATGTGTAGCTTGCCGCCATGACACAACGCTTCAGTGAGAACACCGCGCGCGCTCCTATCCCCCCATTCCTTCCACCAACATTTTTACTCCTCGGATTCTGGTCCCCATAGACTTCTATTGGTTCCAGATTCCACACCGGATCCAGGTTTTTTAAAAAAATGAGCAGGAACCCGCCAGTCCCTGTTTTCTGCAAGTTTGACCAGCTCTAGTCTCCACATATTACAGATGCCATCATGAGATTTAATGCCCACAGCTATCTCTGTAGACCTCCCTCTTTGTTTTTCAGCAGCACTTCCCGACACAGTACCTTTAAAAATAAAAGTATTATTATTCTGACCCATAAAAATAAATATCTCCCATGCTGCGCCCCTGAATAAATAATTGCTGTGCTTCCTTCACAAAATATCTCCACCCATGTATACACTGCTCTTATCCAAAATATCTCCCACTCTGCCCCTCTTCATAATAAACCCCAACACTGCCCTCTTCAAAATATCCCCCTACATTACCCCTCTCCATAATATTCTCCCTACACTGCCTCTCTCTATAATATATCACTCACACTGCCTCTCTCTATAATATACCCCCACTCTGCCTCTATATATAATATACCCACACTGCCTCTCTATATAATATACTCCCACACTTCCTCTCTTTATAATATATTTCCCACACTGCCTCTCTATACAATATATCTCCACACTGCCTCTCTATATAATATACTACCCACACTGCCTCTCTCCATAATATATCCCCATGCTGACTCTCTATATAATATAACTCCACACTAACTCTCTATATAATATACCCCTCACACTGCCTCTCTATATAATATATCCCCCACACTACCTCTCTATATAATATACCCCCCACACTGCCTCTCTATATAATATACCCCACACTGCCTCTCTAAATAACATACCCTCCACACTGCCCCTCTAAATAACATACCCTGCACTGCCCCTCTTTATAATATACCCCACACTGCCCCTCTTTATAATAAATCCCCCACACAGCCTCTCTATATAATATACCCCCACACTGACTCCCTATATAATGTACCCTCACATTGTCTCGCTAAATAATATACCCAAACGCTGCATCTCTATATAATATACCCCCACCCTGCATATCTATATAACATCCCCCCACACTGCCCCTCTTTATAATATATCTCCCACTCCGCCCCTCTTTATAATATACCTCCCACACCGCCCCTCTTTATAATATATCCCCCACACAGCCTCTCTATATAATATACCCTCACACTGACTCCCTATATAATATACCCCACACTTTCTATATAACATACCACCACACTTCCCCTTTTTATAATATACCCCCATACAGCCTCTCTATATAATATAGCCCCCACACTGCCTCTCTATATAATGTACCCCCCACACTGCCTGTCTATATAATATACCCCACACTGCCCCTCTTTATAATATATCCCCCACACAGCCTCTCTATATAATATACCCCCACACTGGATCTCTATATATCATTCCCCCCACACTGCCCCTCTTTATAATATACCTCCCACACTGCCCCTCTTTATAATATATCCCCCACACAGCTTCTCTATATAATATACTCCCACACTGCATCTCTATATAACATTCCCCCCACACTGCCCCTCTTTATAATATACCTCCCACACTGACCCTTTTTATAATATACCCCCCATAAAGCCTCTCTATAGTATATGTCCCCCACACTGCCTCTCTATATAATATACTACCCATACTGCTTTTCTCCATAATATTCCCCCAGGCTGACTCTCTATATAATATACCCCCACACTACCTCTCTAAATAACATACCCCCCCACTGCCCCGCTTTATAATATATCCCCCACACAGCCGCTCTATATAATATACCCCCACACTGATTCACTATATAATATAACCCCCACACTGATTCACTATATAATATAACCCCCACACTGACTCCCTATATAATATACCCTCACACTGTCTCTCTATATAATATACCTCAACACTGCATCTCTATATAATATACCCCCACAATTCATCTCTATATAACATACCCTCCACACTGCACTTCTTTATAATATACCTCCCACACTGCCCCTTTTTAGAATATATCCCCCACACAACCTATCTATATAATATACCCTCACACTTACTCCCTATATAATATACCCCCACACTGTCTCTCTATATAACATACCTCCACACTGCCCCTTTTTATAATATACCCCCACATAGCCTCTCTATATAATATACCCCGAACACTGCCTCTCTATATAATATACATTCCACACTGCCTCTCTATATAATATACCCCTACACAGCCTCTCTATATAATATACCCCCCACATTGCCTCTCTTTATAATATACCCCCACACATTGCCCCTCTCCAAAATATTGCCCACACACACACACACTGCCGTTTTCTAAATATATACCCCCCTCACACATGCTGCCCCTCTGAATAAAGTACTCCCCCCACTGCCTTTCACAATGCTGTGTCCCTTTCACAAATGTTTCACCATTTTGTGCCCTAATCCCCTCCTTATTCATCCACAGTGATTAAAACTTTCATCTTCAGCTCCTCCATGGAGCACTTTACGCTGCCCAATCTGTCTCTGCGGTGACAGCAGCAGTGTGATGATGTCAGCAAGGTGCTGATCTTATCACACAGCTGCACGTCGGAGCCCCAGTCCCGGCGCTATCACTGATCAAAAGTATTTACGCCTGAGAGACGCAAATACATTTGAATAGGAAGGCCGGAGCTGCAGTCACTCTCCGCAGCAGTGTGCACACTGGGCATCATAGTTTGCCTTGCGCACACGATCGCACAGCACTGCCTCCTGGTCCTGCTGTTTTATGCTGTGCCAGTATGCACAAGGCAAAATAATGCTGCTTGGCGTGCACACTGATGAGGAGAGCGGCGGTGACTGCAGATTGAGCGGCCCACTACAGGGACCGGCCCTTCTGGCATTTGTCTGAATTGCCGATGGCCAGACAGGCCTTGGATACAATGCTACATGTTTTGAAACATTAGATTTCCAGTTTTGAGAGTAAAACACCTTCTACATGAACTTACATGTGAAGTACAGAAGGGAAGCTGACAGCAGGATTTATCCCTGGAAGTTAATAGCATTGCAGCATGTATCTTTAAACACTGATTATGAAAATCCACCACATGGGCAGTAACAGATTTTAACTGTGCACACATGAATTCTTGCCTATGTAAAATCACAGTGTGAGAGTTCCAGGGTATGCCCAAAGTCACGTCTGTTACTGCACATGCGCTAGATGCAGAGTATGCCAAGAGGCATTGGCTTGTATCCCACAAGTATCCTACAGAAAAAAAAGGATGCAAAAAAAACCCCAATAATAATATAATATTCACTAGTCATGCTGCTACAACCCACTGTCCAGTCCTCTTCTCCATACAACAACTTCTGTTTTCTGCTGTGTGAAGTGTTGGTACAGTGCTGCTCAGCATTATTGGCACCCCTTTATTTTTTTCATAGATTGTACAATATCTTCACAAATAAATGGAAATGTACCAAAGTTATATACTCAGGACTTTTTAATTAGTGGTCCAGAGTAATACATTAAAACATTGTTTGTCAATTTAAATAAACAGCAAGTGCAGCAATAAAGGCCCCTAAATAATACTTGGTTGCACAACCCTTTGGTATAGATAACAGCCTCCAAACTTTTTTTGTAGCCATCTATAAGCTTCTTGCATTTCTCAGCTGGGATTTTCTCCCTCTCTTCCTTTGCAGTTTGTTCAAGCTCTTGAATGTTTGTAGGGTTCTTTTTCCCAATGGCAGATTTCAGCTCACTTCAAAGATTTTCAATGGAATTGAGGTCATGACTCATTGCTGTCCATTTTAAAATAGTTTATATTTTCTTTTTCAACCATTCTTTTGTACTTTTGGATGTGCACTTTGGGTCATTATATTGCTTGAAGACCCATGATCTTTGACTCAAACCAAGTTTTCTTACACTGGGTAGGACATTTTGCTCTAAAATCTCTTGATAATTCTCTGATTTCATGATTCCTGTGATACAGGCAAGTCCTCCAGTATCAAATGCAGAAAAATAACCCCACAGCATTATAGATCCTCCACCATACTTAACTGGTAGGGTGTTCTTTTCCTTATAAGCTTCATTACGCCATCTGTAAACAACTGTTGTTTTGCATTGCCAAAAGGGTCTATTATTGTTTCATCTGTCCAGAGAACATTTTCCCGGAAGGATTGTGGTTTGTCAAAGTACTCTTTGGCCAAAGTCAATCGTTCCTTTTTTTGTTCAGCAATGATTTGTTCCTTGGCCTTTGCCCATAAAGCTCTGCTTGGTTTAGTGTGCAGTGTATGGTACTTGTTCAAACCATGACCTCAGACTGTTCCAGGTTGGCCTACAGGTCTTTGGATGTTTGAAGTGGGTTTTTTACATCATTCCCACCAGCTTTCAAAGACATCTCTTGTCAATTTTCCTCATTCCTCCACATCCAGGGAGGTTCTTGATGGTTCCATGCTTGGCAAAATTCTTAATAACATTGTACACTGTTCAAACTGTGTTTGCTAATAATAGAAGTTTTGATGTCCTCAGACAGCTCTTTTGTCTTCACCATTGTGACATTGTGACAAAGGAACAGGGTCTAACATGTGGCTTTTTAAAACTCTAAAATCATCATTCATTGGCCAATTCATGTCACATGGGCACAAAACTTATCACAGGTGATTCTCATTTGTGATTTACCACAGGCGAGTCAAAATGTGTTTCCATACATATTTAACCCCTTAACGATCGCGAGCAGAAATATTACATCCAAGCGGTCATAAGGCTGCTTTACACGCTGCGAGCTCGCTAGCGAGATTGCTTGCGTACGTACCCGCCCCCATCGTTTGTGCGTCACGGGCAAATTGCTGCCTGTGGCGCACAAAATCGCTCGGACCCGTAACACTACTTACTCGCCTAGCAACGTTGCTGTGACCGGCGAACCGCCTCCTTTCTAAGAGGGCGGTTCGTTCGGCGTAATAGTGACGTCACTAAGCGGCCACCCAATCAAAGTGAGGGCGGAGGTGAGCGGGACGTAACATCCCGCCCATCTCCTTCCTTCCTCATTGCCGGGGGCCGCAGGTAAGGTGAGGTTCCTCGTTCCTGCGGTGTCACACACTGCGATGTGTGGTGCCGCAGGAACGAAGAACAACATCGTACCTGCAGCAGCAACGATAATTGGGAATAGGGGAGCATGTCAACGATTAACGATTGTGAACGATTTTGCAACCTTTTTCGATCGCACGTAAGTGTCACACGCAACGATATCGCTAAAGAGGCCGGATGTGCGTCACGAATTCCGTGACCCCAACGACATCACTTTAGCAATGTCGCTGTGTGTAAAGCGGCCTATAGTATTAATTCCCACCTGCTGCTGCAAGTAGGCTGTGGCGATCAGCGCACACCTCAGTTGATTTATACAGCTGACGTGTGCCTGCTATGCACGAGTGGAATCGCTAACTGCCTGTGCCTTTTAAGCCCTAAAATGGAGAAGTTAATATGTGACAGCACCATTATAATAGCGATCGCGCTATAACTGTACTCATAGATCAATACCGGAAATCACGTGACGTGATTACGTGGATCCAGTGGTTGTCATGCTAGCATGGGGTCATGTGAGTGCTGCTTGGTACAAGAGATGATCATTTCTCCTGGTCTGAGTGATGCTGCTCTGATTGGGAAAAATTAATGAGTGATCAGACTTCTGATCATTATAGTCCCCTAGGGGACCTAGTAAAATAAAAAAAAAGTTTGAAAAAGTTTTAAAAAATTTAAAAAAGTAAAAAAACCCTAAAAGTTCAAATCACCTTCTTTCACCCCATTGAAAAGCAAAGGGTTAAAAAAATATACACACATTTGGTATCGCCACGTTCAGAAATGCCCGATCTATGAAAATATAAAATCAATTAACCTGATCGGTAAATGGCGTAGCAGCAAAAAAATTCCAATCGCCAAAATTACATTTTTTGGTCGCCACAAATTTTACACTAAATGCAATAACAGGCGATCAAAACATAGCATCTGCACAAAAATGGTACCGTTAAAAATGTCATCTCGAGACGCACAAAATAAGCAATCACTGCGCCGTAGATCCCAAAAATTGAGAACGCCACAGGTCGCGGAAAATGGCGTAAAACATGCCCCACTTTTTTCGGAAAAAGTTCAGATTTTCTTTCAACCCCTTAGATAAAAGTAAAACTATACCTGTTTGGTGTCTACGAACTTGCACCTACATCAGGCATCACAGTGACACATCAGTATTACCAAATAGGGAACACAGTGAATAAAATATCTCAAAAACAAACGTGCAATCACACTTTTTTTCAATTTTTCTGCATTTGGAATTTTTTTGCTGTTTTCCAGTACACTATGCGGTAAAACTCATGGTTTCAGTTAAAAGTACAGCTCATTTCACAAAAAAACAAGCCCTCACGTGACCATATTGATTTAAAAATAAAAAAGGTACGCCTCTCGGAAGAAGAATGGCGAAAAAAATGGAAAGCGCAAAATCGGCCGGTCATGAAGGGGTTGATGTAAAGGGCCAATACAAATGTCACAGGAAGCTTTAGGTTTTTCTATTTTTCCCTCCCATTGCTTGTTTAAAATTCTTGTTTCCCAGTTGCTCTTTTGTATCTAAGTCTGGATTCACACTTGCGAGAGACTAGCGTGAGTCTCGCATCCCATCACCCGGCACGGCTGCACACTCTCCTGACAGGAGCCGATCGGCTGCATGGATTTTTATGCAGCTGGTCTCCTCCTATCCGGAAAGTTTCCAGCCGTGCCGGGTGATGCGATGCAAGACTCGCGCGAGTCTCTTGCAAGTGTGAATCCGGCCTAACATGAGTGCTCTATACAGAGAAGCTGTTTCACTTGAGTCATTTTTTTCAGGAGACATTCCACATTATGTACTTAAACTTCATGGGTGCCAATAATGATGGGCAGGACCGTATCTGCACTCTGCAATGGTGATTCCGGCACTGATTAGGCCTCTGATCTAAATACACATGTTGTGGCATCATAAAATGCATCACCAAAACCTAATCCAAAATATTCTGCTACTTTCCTGATTGGTTCATATTGTTTTAGCAGTGAAATAGAGGACACATTGAAGTCTCTTTGAACCTCATATTGAGAGTTTCCATGAACAGTTACTAAATGAAAATTCAACACATGGAATTAACTCCAGAGCATTTATTTCCTTAATGTGTCATGAAATAATGAGGTACAAGACCGCAGTCACATGTTTTGTTCTAGACCCATAGTAGAAGTGTACAGAGGCTTAAACTTGGAGTTTAGTCACTGTCCAAATACTTCTGACCTTGATTCCCAATGTTTCCAGATATAGAAAAAAATAGAAGCTGGAAAAAAGAACCAGATAAAATGTGTGTTCTTGGATGTATCCAAAGTAACTAGTTGACTAATTGTCTAAACTTAACTCTGGTGCCCAGTAACAATCTCTGTACAGTACTACAGAATATGTTAGTACTAAATAAACAATGGAAAATAAAATGAAATAACTTCAGAGTGACTGACTGCAGTCCTAACTTCTTATTTCTTATTGATAAAGGAGAACCAGATCTGAGCATAAACCGTATGTCAAATCCTACAGAAATAATTTTCAATGCCCCACAATGCACTGAAAATAGAAACCTTTCACCATTTTAATATTGACTTATGTTTACAGGATATGTTCCTAGATTAACTTATAATTGATATGAATAACCACATTTTTTATGGTGTTTCTTAGTATTTCCCCCATGTTGATCTCCACTTTATAAAATTATTAAATAATATATTTGTTACATGGAGAAAGGAGGAATGGAGAGTGTTGTAAGACATGTTTCTATTAGAGCGGCATGTAAATGCTTGGACACCCCTGGTCAAAATTACTGTTATTGTGAACGGTTAAGCTAGTTGAAGATGAAATGATCTCTAAAAGCTATAAAGTTGAAGATGACACATTTCCTTAAAAAATGACTTTCATCTTTTACATTTTACAATTAACAAAAAGGGAAAATAGGCCGATGCAAATGTTTGGGCACTCTTCATGGTTAGTTCCTAATAGTCCCCTTATCTTCAGAGTGCTAGGCAGTTGCTTAGAAGAACCCATGGTTGTTGTTTTTTAGCACAAGGTTAGAGGAGGCTAATTTTTTTTGAAGCTGTGCAATTTGCATCACCTGGCCTTTCCTAATGAGGACAGTGAAGAAACCATAACCCAAATGGGCTACTTAAGGTCTGAAACCTTGGTCAAAGTTATCTGAGCACACAAATCTCCAAGGGTGTCCAAAGGTTTGCATCGGCTCATTTTCCTTTTTTGTTAATTTTAAAATGTAAAAGATGAAAATATATATATATATATATATATATTTTGCCTAAACTGCAAAGGAAATGTATCATCGTTAAAGTTTTAGAGATGATTTCATCTTAAAATTGCATAACTGTTCACAAAAACAATAATTCTCCACAAGGGTGCCACAACTTTTACATGCCACTGTATAATGGATTTAGATAATAGGGTTTCAACCATACATTAAAAACATGCAGTAAAGTAACAACAAGGTGCTCAATATGGGGTCAGTGGTTCATTTCTTGTAGCTCCATAAATTTCTGTTTTGCAGGGAAGGATCTTGGAAATGATTTCTTCCCTTCTAGTAGTCCTGTTTCAGGAAAGCCTTTCCTTCATTCGAGGAGCACAAATCCAGATGCTGCATTTCTTTGCTTCTATCTTCAGTAGAATTTCTTAGTGGCTGTTTTCGTTTGGCTTCTAATGAAGAATCAAAAACACATATTAAAGGGAGTACCACCATCACGCTCAAGCTCCACTTATGGAGTCTCTTCATCTGACTGTAGTTATAGCCTGTTTACTGTACAGTTAATTTTTCACTTCACTACTCGTTCATCATAGATTTTCCATTGACTAATTTCTCCATCATTGGCCAGTGTAAATTCTTACCTTAATACCTTACTTACCATAATTTTTTTGTTTATATAAAATATACAAATACTGTAGCCTTATCCAGGTCCATTGGCTTTAATATCGTTATTGCTTATAACAGCATTGCATCTATTCTCGTTCTTGATTATACAGTGTGTCCACCCATATCCTGTCCACCGCCATTAACTTGAGAACGGCGGCAGCTAAAGGCATAGAAGTGGTGTCTAGGTATAGTAAAGAATCCATGCGCTACACAATGAAACCACCTATAGCGCCACCTGGTAGAAAACAACGGAGTTAGCATTTTTATCTCAAAAACGGAACGAGATAGAGAAAAAAAGTGAATTACAAAGTTGTAGGGAATCAACAATTCAATACGAATCGACACCTTGCATACAGAAATGCTATGATATGAACCCCCCCCCCCAAAACATTGAATGCTGGTCACGCATATGGCGTTCATTTAACTTTGATGCTCAAAGTGGCCACTGTCAGCTACAATGCACATCTGGACTCTGGACATCATACTGTATCTTGCTTCTCATTGTACAATATGGTAGGTGACACATTTGCACAAGCATCTGTAATACGTCGTCGTAGGTCCTGCAATGTTGGTGGAGGGGTCGCATACATCTGCTGTTTGATGTGACCTCACAGAAAGAATTCCAATGGGGTCAGGTCAGGTGAGTGTGGAGGCCACTCCACGCAGCCACCATACCCAATGACTTGTAGGAAGGTCTCCATGAGGTATTGCTGGTATCGCTTCACGTCCACAGTCTTGTGAGTTTTACACATTCTAATTATAGCATTTCTGTATGCAAGGTTTCGATTCGTATTGAATTGATGATGCTCTACAACTTTGTAATTCACTTTTTTTCTCATTCCGTTTTCAAGATAAAAATGCTAACTCCATTGTTTTCCACCAGATGGCGATATAGATGGTTTCATTGCATAGCACATGGATACTTTACTATACCTAGACACCACTTCTACGCATATAGCTGCCGCCATACTCAAGTTAATGGCGGTGGACAGGATATGGGTTTACACACTGTATACTTTCTACCTGTGCACTATGATCAGGCCAGTCAACATACAGTCATATGAAAAAGTTTGGGCACCCCTATTAATGTTAACCTTTTTTCTTTATAACAATTCGGGGTTTTGCAACAGCTATTTCAGTTTCATATATCTAATAACTGATGGACTGAGTAATATTTCTGGATTGAAATGAGGTACTAACAGAAAATGTGCAATCCGCATTTAAACAAAATTTGACCGGTGCAAAAGTATGGGCACCCTTATCAATTTCTTGATTTAAACACTCCTAACTACTTTTTACTGACTTACTAAAGCACTAAATTGGTTTTGTAACCTCATTGAGCTTCGAACTTCATAGGCAGGTGTATCCAATCATGAGAAAAGGTATTTAAGGTGGCCACTTGCAAGTTGTTCTCCTATTTCAATCTCCTATGAAGAGTGGCATCATGGGCTCCTCAAAACAACTCTCAAATGATCTGAAAAAAAAAAAGATTATTCAACATAGTTGTTCAGGGGAAGGATACAAAAAGTTGTCTCAGAGATTTAAACTGTCAGTTTCCACTGTGAGGAACATAGTAAGGAAATGGAAGAACACAGGTACAGTTCCTGTTAAGCCCAGAAGTGGCAGGCCAAGAAAAATATCAGAAAGGCAGAGAAGAAGAATGGTGAGAACAGTCAAGGACAATCCACAGACCACCTCCAAAGACCTGCAGCATTATCTTGCTGCAGATGGTGTTAATGTGCATCGGTCAACAATACAGCGCACGTTGCACAAGGAGAAGCTGTATGGGAGAGTGATGCGAAAGAAGCCGTTTCTGCAAGCACGCCACAAACAGTCGCCTGAGGTATGGAAAAGCACATTTGGACAAGCCAGTTACATTTTGGAAGAAGGTCCTGTGGACTGATGAAACAAAGATTGAGTTGTTTGGTCATACAAAAAGGCGTTATGCATGGAGGCAAAAAAACACGGCATTCCAAGAAAAGCACTTGCAACCCACAGTAAAATTTGGTGGAGGTTCCATCATGCTTTGGGGCTGTGTGGCCAATGCCGGCACCGGGAATCTTGTTAAAGTTGAGGGTCGCATGGATTCAACTCAGTATCAGCAGAATCTTGACAATAATGTGCAAGAATCAGTGACGAAGGTGAAGTTACGCAGGGGATGGATATTTCAGCAAGACAATGATCCAAAACACCACTCCAAATCTACTCAGGCATTCATGCAGAGGAACAATTACAATGTTCTGGAATGGCCATCCCAGTCCCCAGACCTGAATATCATTGAACATCTGTGGGATGATGTGAAGCGTGCTGTCCATGCTCGGCGACCATCAAACTTAACTGAACTGGAATTGTTTTGTAAACAGGAATGGTCAAATATACCTTCATCCAGGATCCAGGAACTCATTAAAAGCTACAGGAAGTGACTAGAGGCTGTTATTTTTGCAAAAGGAGGATCTACAAAATATTAATGTCACTTTTATGTTGAGGTGCCCATACTTTTGCACCGGTCAAATTTTGTTTAAATGCAGATTGCACATTTTCTGTTAGTACAATAAACCTCATTTCAATCCAGAAATATTACTCAGTCCATCAGTTATTAGATATAAGAAACTGAAATAGCTGTTGTAAAAACCCAAATTGTTAGAAAGAAAACAGGTTAACATTAATAGGGGTGCCCAAACTTTTTCATATGACTGTACATGTATCATCTATACTTAAATTAAAACTTTTTCAGTTCTTGTCGCCAATTCTTTGTAATTGTTATTTTTATGATTACTATTCTGCTTATTTTCCTATACCATATGTAGATTTTTGTTGTGCCTATATTTTTTCTACTTAATTGTGACAGGTTTCTCTGTAACGCTATGCAATTATTTTGGTTTCTCATCAATTCCGTATTATCTTAGTAATATACAGGTGCATCTCAATAAATTGGGATATCATCAAAAAGTTAATTTATTTCAGTAATTCAATACAAAAAGGGAAACGCATATATTATATAGAGTCATTACACATAGAGTGATCTATTTCAGGTGTTTAGTTCTGTTAATGTTGATGATTATGGCTTACAGCCAATGAAAACCCAAAAGTCATTATCTCAGAAAATTAGCAGGCAAGTAATTGAATTTGAGTGAAGGAGAGATCATAAGTTATGCAATAAAGGTTTTTCCATTTGGTGATCACAGTTATCTGGCATACGTCTAATAATGTTTTCTGCATATTAAAGGGCAGTTATTACATAGCATTTTTGCCAGGTAATCTGAGAGTACCATAATATTAGAGCAGAGTCCTTGATTACAGATACCAGTTATGTGTCACTTTCTGGGCTATGTTTTGCTGTTTCAATACAATCTGCTTTCGGTCAGCAGATTATCATTACAGGGCACTTTCAGGGTAGTCCATCCCCACTCTCAGCACTTATCACCAGCTCTCTGTCACTGTACAATGTACACAGAGAGCTGTGGTGTTGGGCAGAGTTATAGAGCTCAATAACTCATCTCTGCTACATCTGCAGCAGAGAAAACTGTGACTCTATAATAACTACAGCACCCAGTATACTGACACATCGCTGGAATCAGGGTGTCTGTCCCTAGCTCATCGTGCTATCAGGTCACATAGCAAAAACATGCTGACAGATTCCCTTTAAGGAATTGTCAATTCTGTATCACAAAACAGATATCTATGAACATTAAAGACATATTCACATGTACTGTACAATAGCATATTCATGTCCAACTGATGTAGCTCCTATCTCTGGGACTTGTGTCTGTCTCAAAAAAGGGGCCATATAGCATAACCTTGCTAGTGAAGAGGGGGTCACACATGTGGGTCTCTCTCAGTTCAGTTGTATGGGAGCTCTGAAAATTGCAAACCTTACAGTATCCTGAGAATATGCCTCAACTGTCCTACATGGGACACTTAGTGTAAGACAAATGTTTATATCAGTCCATCGTCTGGCTACTTTATTCTCCTTTCCCACTATGGTAACAATAAGATATGCTATCACTTACTGATTAGTGAAGATGTGACTGCCGAACCCTCCACTAATTTAAGAGGTGGTATCACTATGTGGTTCCGTCAGTAATTTTCCCTGCTCTACGATGCTCCTGGGCAATCCACTGTTCATGAGAGTACAAAACAGCATATTCATGGGAATAGTCTCTGTGTTGCAGTAGCCTACACAATGGGTGGCCATGAGTGACACTGTGCAGGGAAAAACTTTAAAGGGGTTGTTCACTACTTGGACAATCCCTTCTCAATCCATATGTCTCCAGGAAAATAACACTTATACTCACCTGCAGTGCTGATGCTATTCCATGCAATCCCTGCTGTCAATCAGCGCTGGCAGGAAGAGCTGTGGCTGCTCTCTTACTTTGTCCAAATATCTATTTTATCCATAGGAGAGGAGAGTGAAGCCAGCACTATTTGGCCAAAGGGATCATGTGACATAACAATGTCACACGGTCCTCGGGAGACCAAGTGCCAACACTGCTAGAACAGCATAAGCACCGGAGGTGAGTATAAGTGTAATACTGGGGAAAACGCAGGGATTGAAAAAGGGTTGCCTGAGTCCAGAACAACCCTTTTAAGGTTTATTTGCGCTTTTTTTTTTTTTTTTTAATTAGTGGCTGTCCAAGAAATGGACCCCCACTGATCATGATGATATCACATATACAAGTAATATCTAGATAAGTTAATGCAACACACAAAATTCAAAATGTGGTTTGTGCTGTTGTTTTTATACAATGATATCAATATTCATGTACTAAAATATAGGGATTTTATTGTTTTTTTCAGATAGTTTTATATTTCTATACAAATTACAGGCATAACCAATTTTGGGGGGGGGGAATTACGGTAACTATGGGTATATGTTAGTGTGTTCAAATTTAACTGGTGGCACAACTGATTTGTGTGGTTATTGCTGTAATACTATATTACCATTTACTATATACAATATATAGTCACATACATTTGTTGTATGCTTCCATGAAGATTACATTTTTGTTTAACATGCATGTATAAAGCGTATCAGTGACTTATCTGGGGGTGGCGGTACCATGGGACAGTACCAAGATTTTTCACCTCAATTACCTCCCTCTGTTGGAACGCACTATGAGAGATCTTAAACAAATCGATAGACAGAAACTGTCCTGGTTTGGACGTATTAATGTCATCAAGATGAATGTTCTCCCTCGTTTTCCATATATCTTTCAAACTGCCCCTATAGCACTACCATCGTTTTTCTTCACCAGAATACAGTCAATTATTAACAAATTTGTGTGGGGAGGGAGGAGCTCTCGGGTGGGGAGGAGAGTGTTGAGTAGAGGTAAGGGAGAGGGGGGGACAGGGTTGCCAGACTTTAAAAAGTACCACAAGGCGTCTCTTCTGCTGAGACTAATGGATTGGCAATTTAATAGGAGCACTAAACAATGGGTGAGTCTGGAGCAGGTTTGGTCCGAAACGCCCCTGCGGTTCCTCCCATGGATCACACTGCTGCGCAGGGGACGGATAGATGGAGAGGTGGAGTTTCTCAGGGCATCCCTGAGGGTCTGGGACGTTAAGTGCAGGCGGGGATCTCTCTCAAGGGGTCCTGGTCCACTCTCACCGCTTTACTCTAACCCGGAGTTCCCCCCAGGGATGGGAGTCGAGCGTTTCTTAGGTTGGAGGAGGGGTGAGGACACACGGATAGCCCAGACTTTGCACAGTTTGGAAGTACCCCCCTTTTCGGCCCTTTTGCTCCCAGAGGGTCGGCATCCAACGGCTTGGCTGGAATACCTTCAACTTAGGTCCTTCTTGATGGTTGACAACAGACTTGGGCTTTTTGCGGCTCAGCCTACAAAATTTGAACAATTGTTTTTGCGAGAGGATTCTCCTGGGCATCTCTTGTCTCTGGTTTACTCCTTCCTGATTACAGAGGCGGACATGGGAGACCTTAAATATATCGAGAAGTGGAATAGAGATTTGGGGACTTTCATTCCTGAGGAGGACTGGAAAAAGTCCTTTATCCTCACTCATAAATTTTCCATCGCCTGTGCAGCACAGGAAAAAAATTATAAGATTCTGACCCGTTGGTACAGGTGCCCGGATACTCTACACGCAATATTTCCCGGGGTCTCAGATAGCTGCTGGAGGTGCGGAAGGGGAAGGGGGACAATGCTGCATATCTGGTGGGACTGCCCATTGATACAACCTTTCTGGAGGTCCGTGTTCAAAGCATACGCTGTGATTTGCGGAGAGCAGTTGGTGGGTTCCCCTCAGCTGGCGCTGCTTTCAATTCTCCCGGGATCGCTTAAATCACAGAAAGCGGGCCTTCTGAGATACTGTCTTACGGCGGCACGCATGGTGATCCCGAGATACTGGAAATCGACTGGGGTGCCATCTGTGAGGGAGTGGTTTGCGGAGATGGCCATCATCCACAGGATGGAGTCCCTAACGGCAGAAACCAATGACTCAGTGGATACATTTCTTAGGATCTGGACCCCCTGGACCCTGGCTCTTGATTCTCTACCATTTCAGAACCTTATTGGTAACGCATGACGCGTGTTACGTTAGTCCAATGTAGCGGCCCGAGTACTGGGGAGGTAATCCCTACCATGCCTTCCTCCCTCTCTTTCTGTTGCTCTTCTCTCCCCCTTTTCCTTCTCTTCTTTTCCTTATCTTTCCCCCTTGCTACTTTTCTTTCTCTCTAGTTCTCGTTAAAACTTCAAATTTTTTCCTTTTCTTTTTTGTTTTCGGCAGTAGCCTCACTTTGTTTGAGGTGTCGTTCTCAATTGGAAGGAGATTGTATTATAAAAGGTGGTTACATGTCATATGCGTGCCTTATGATAGTAAGAGAAGAGGTGTTAGTTAGGATGTGGCTTATACTCTTCTCTGTAAGTTGACATGAAGTAATCACGTATTTGAATTTTCTTTTTTTTTTCTTCCTGTAAATTCTCTTGTTTACTTTAACAAAGAAAGACTAAACATAAAACGTATCAGTGGTTATGTCTTACTCTCATAAAAAAAGCAATTCCTAAAATATATTTACATTTTTTATTTCATATCCATATTTTCATGAAACTGTCTATATTTGTATATTCTATTTTTCATATACAGTATTCTAGTTTATTTACTGTCCTATAGGGAATAGGCATCTTATCACTGATATGAGTTATGAAAAGCAGCCAAAATATATGCTTTAGTCAAATAAAACTCTGACTGCTACAGAACAGTGCTCTGGGAATGCTCTGTGACCTGTGCAGAGGTTATTGTGCAGGGAAAGTCAGCTGTAACCACCACCTATAGTAAATGGTGTGATCCTGTATTATCAGTTTATAGCTTTATAATAAATGTGTTATTTTTCATTGTAAGCCTGCCTGTGATGATAATGAGAAGAATGCTGAAAAGTGAACTCCAAACAGCATGAAGTGTCAGTCAATTAAAATGCTGAGTGGTCAGTGTAAAAAACTGATGTAAGTCTAAACTTTGTTTTTAAATATTGTTCCTAGAAAAGAAAATACCAAAAAGGAACAACAAAAATGTGAACAAAAATCTCTTTTTTCTCTTGAATATAAATTAATATCAAGCCTAAAAAACAAAGAAAACACCCAGCAATGTCAGTGTTACCTCCCAATAGAGCAGCCATTCACGCCTCCTTGCCTCCCTCCTTTCAGTGGTGCTGTGCACTGCTCTGAGACACTGACTATGTTTGGTAACCCCCATATAGGTAGAGAGCACAGCACATTTACGGCAACCTATAATTCATAGAGGCGCAAGATGGAGCTCTTCGTTATGCTTATATGCAGAATCCAAGGAAATAAGCTTCCTAGCCCAAGATACCTCATTAAAACTGATAATTTCACAGACACACGTAATAGTCATTTGACAAGTTGTTGAGATTCTCTTTGTCACAGGGTGTGACAGGATCACTAGGAACAAGGGAGACTAAACTGGCCCTCAAGCTAGGGGAACTCTTTCTGACCCTAATCCCAAAGATATGGCTGAAGGTGGCAATATTTGGGCCACCTTCCTAATCCTAGCTCCTGAACAACCTTGGTCTATGGTCCCCCTCCCTCCACCCAGGAGAGGGCCGGGACAAGAGTTATTATTCCCACACAAATAAACAGACGGGGGGAAAAGTAAAACTGAAACTCACAGCAATCATTCACAGAGGTATAGACAATACATGATCAGGAGGAAACTAAAGGAAGGGAGGAAATAATCAGACACCAAGAGTATTTCCGCAACACACCAAACAGTACACAGAAGTTCACCAGCAAATGGACCAGGATCGCATAAGCTATCAACGGCATAGGAGACCACGCTCCACCATAATAAAAAAAGGCAGAGAGGACTGTGATAGGTCTCCTTCAACATGTGACTCAAGCAGTAATCCACAGACTAGCAGAAACTACCTCCTGCAAGCCCGGTTTCTACAAGAGCACAGCTGTCAATGCCCGAGCCTGTCTGTGCAACTCAAAAGCAGTATCATGTAGAGTGTCTGTCTCTGGTGTGTGAACAGCATCAGAAGTAGTCCTGACACTCGGTGTGTTGAGAGATGGACACTGTATATCATGTGTGATAAGATCCTTAGTTCAGGCTAGCCCCTGTGATCCTCCCTCTCAGTCTTCTAGTTATTTTATTCAATGTCCTCCTTGCTTTGCTGAAGTATGTTTACTAACTGTACACCTGCAAATAACAACACATTTCAGGTCTCGAATTGGTCTTGTTATCTCATTATAAATTTATAAATTGATATACCTCTCTATTTATCTCCTATGCCTGCCCCAGCTTGTCATGGTTTGCATATCTGATAAAGATTCTTAAAATGCATCCAATCATCAGGATTTTCCTATACAGTTAGGTCCAGAAATATTTGGACAGTGACACAAGTTTTGTTATTTTAGCTGTTTACAAAAACATGTTCAGAAATACAATTATATATATAATATGGGCTGAAAGTGCACACTCCCAGCTGCAATATGAGAGTTTTCACATCCAAATCGGAGAAAGGGTTTAGGAATCATAGCTCTGTAATGCATAGCCTCCTCTTTTTCAAGGGACCAAAAGTAATTGGACAAGGGACTCTAAGGGCTGCAATTAACTCTGAAGGCGTCTCCCTCGTTAACCTGTAATCAATGAAGTAGTTAAAAGGTCTGGGGTTGATTACAGGTGTGTGGTTTTGCATTTGGAAGCTGTTGCTGTGACCAGACAACATGCGGTCTAAGGAACTCTCAATTGAGGTGAAGCAGAACATCCTGAGGCTGAATAAAAAGAAAAAATCCATCAGAGAGATAGCAGACATGCTTGGAGTAGCAAAATCAACAGTCGGGTACATTCTGAGAAAAAAGGAATTGACCGGTGAGCTTGGGAATTTAAAAAGGCCTGGGCGTCCACAGATGACAACAGTGGTGGATGATCGCCGCATACTTTCTTTGGTGAAGAAGAACCCGTTCACAACATCAACTGAAGTCCAGAACACTGTCAGTGAAGTAGGTGTATCTGTCTCTAAGTCAACAGTAAAGAGAAGACTCCATGAAAGTAAATACAAAGGGTTGACATCTAGATGCAAACCATTCATCAATTCCAAAAATAGACAGGCCAGAGTTAAATTTGCTGAAAAACACCTCATGAAGCCAGCTCAGTTCTGGAAAAGTATTCTATGGACAGATAAGACAAAGATCAACCTGTACCAGAATGATGGGAAGAAAAAAGTTTGGAGAAGAAAGGGAACGGCACATGATCCAAGGCACACCACATCCTCTGTAAAACATGGTGGAGGCAACGTGATGGCATGGGCATGCATGGCTTTCAATGGCACTGGGTCACTTGTGTTTATTGATGACATAACAGCAGACAAGAGTAGCCGGATGAATTCTGAAGTGTACCGGGATATACTTTCAGCCCAGATTCAGCCAAATGCCGCAAATTTGATCGGACGGCGCTTCATAGTACAGATGGACAATGACCCCAAGCATACAGCCAAAGCTACCCAGGAGTTCATGAGTGCAAAAAAGTGGAACATTCTGCAATGGCCAAGTCAATCACCAGATCTTAACCCAATTGAGCATGCATTTCACTTGCTCAAATCCAGACTTAAGACGGAAAGACCCACAAACAAGCAAGACCTGAAGGCTGCGGCTGTAAAGGCCTGGCAAAGCATTAAGAAGGAGGAAACCCAGCGTTTGGTGATGTCCATGGGTTCCAGACTTAAGGCAGTGATTGCCTCCAAAGGATTCGCAACAAAATATTGAAAATAAAAATATTTTGTTTGGGTTTGGTTTATTTGTCCAATTACTTTTGACCTCCTAAAATGTGGAGTGTTTGTAAAGAAATGTGTACAATTCCTACAATTTCTATCAGATATTTTTGTTCAAACCTTCAAATTAAACGTTACAATCTGCACTTGAATTCTGTTGTAGAGGTTTCATTTCAAATGCAATGTGGTGGCATGCAGAGCCCAACTCGCGAAAATTGTGTCACTGTCCAAATATTTCTGAACCTAACTGTATAACCTAAAGCCAGTGCTATACTGGCACTATCATGCTGATTCTATACATAAATTTAGTGGTCAGCTAGAATGTATAGGTTTTGAAACACAAGCAAGTTTATAAAATGAGCAGTTTTTTGAGTAACAGCAGCTGCCGATCAGCTGATAGTTGGGGTGGGTATTCATAGTGTTTCCCCCTCCCTGCCTGTTGTTCCTCCCCTATTATTTATGCTAATTCTAGTAGAGAATCGTTTTACTATCTGACTAGAAGGACCTGTGCTGATGTCATACCCATGTGACCAGAAGGGGTGGGGCCTCAGAAAAATAGCTAATACCAGGAAACATTATTTTTCTGTTTGCTGAGGCCCCGTCCTCTCTGGTCACATGGGTATGAAATCAGCACAGGTCCTTCTAGCACTTAGTAAAACAATTCTATAATAGAATTAGTATAAATAACAGGGGGAGGATAGGCAGGCAGGGGGCGGTAATCACTATGAATACCCACCCCAGCTATCAGCTGATTTTTAGCTGCTGTCATTCAAAAAGCTGCTCATTTTACAAACTTCACTTGCTTGTGTTTCAAAACCTATACATCCTAGCTGACAACTAAAGATATGTATAGAATCAGCCTGATAGTGCCAGTGAAGCACTGGATTTAAGTTATATAGGAAAACCTGGTGATTGGTGCGCTTTATTGTTTTGCAGAACGTTCCTATTAATTTTGATTGATATCCTGAAAACTTCCTAATTGTCAATGATGGTAACCAAGCTATTTAAAAAAAATCAGGAAGTCCAATTTGGTTTGTCAGAGTGGCCTCACACTTAGGGGTACTTTACACGCTGCGACATCGCTATCATTGGCTATTATCGCTACGGCAGCGCCACACGCACATACCTGCTCTGCGAAATCACTGTGACCGGCAAACCGCCTCCTTTCTAAGGGGGCAATTCGTTCAGTGTCACAGCAGCGTCACTGAACCGCCGCCCAATAGAAAAGGAGGGGAGGAGATGAGCAGCTGGAACATGCCGCCCACCTCCTTCCTTCCTCCTTTTCTGGTGGACGGAGGTAAGGAGATGTTTGTCATTCCAGCGGCGTCACACATAGCGATGTGTGCTACCGCAGGAACGACAAACAACATCGTACCTGCGGCAGCACCGATATTATGGAAATCAACAACTTGTCAACGAGCAATGTTTTTGCGCTCGTTGATCGTCGCTCATTTGTTTTACACGCTGCGATGTCGCTACCGGCGCCCGATGTGCGTCACTAACGACGTGACCCGACGATATATCGGCAGCGATGTCGCAGCTTGTAATGTACCCCTTATTCTTTAAAATCCCATACAAATTGAAATACCCAAGAAATATATTCTTAATATATATAAATATATTTTTATTTAATAAATTGCAAAAATATAATCCAGCAAGAATATATTATATATATATATATATATATATATTTATTTATATATATAAAGGTAGTTCACATTCGGTGCATACCGCTACCTTAAATGGACATTGTAAGAACAAGACGCCTGCACACCTGTACGTTTCGAGGATAACCACCCACTTCTTCAAGCAATGCTTGAAACATCACACATGTGTGGGCATCTTGTTCCTCCCTGCAGAGTCCCAGCAGGTAGGTGCTTCTCCTGTGGATCTACAGCAATGTCTAGTTTAAGGTAACAGTATGCACCGAAACTGAACTACTTTTTGTATATGGCCAAGCTGTTTAATACATGTGACTGATACAAAAGTTGTCACCAGGAGCTGCCACGAAATTGACAGAAGAAGAAAGGTGTTATGGCATGGATACATTTTCTAGTTTTTGACCTAGATTTATGAAGACTATCATTTTGTACACTAGTCCTGATAATGCATTGTCTTGAAGTTGGCGCATCATCTAGCTGCTGTGCGCCAATGTGCTGGCTGCACTTCACTATCCCCCCGTCATAACAAAGGTCCACCAAACGTTTGAAATAATTAGCAGAGATTGCCAGGACTGGCATACCAGGTAGAAACTGCTTGATGAAATGGATCCATGGTCTGTGTAGATTAGGTTTACACCATGGTTTCCAGTTATCGAAACTAAATCATTGTTACTCAACTAACCACTGGAAACACTTTCTCCATTCGTTGCGAGTTCCTCTTTATTTGCCCCACTGTTTTATAACAGGCCTATTCAGAGAAGAGTAGTGGGAATGAAGGAAACTCTTGAAGGTTTTTTGTCACCCTTATGCCAGGATCTGATTCTCCTGCTGAATAGACAGCTGTCCCATACAACCTCCCATCTGAATAAACCCTTGGTAGCTGCTAACATTAGATGCTGTTATTAATCAGCATGGATCATGTACTTTCTAGTCTGTAAATGTGTAGGCTGTCCTGATCCTCATTTGATAAAAGGTGTGATATGCTTGAATCACTTCATGACAATCTTTGCTCTTAAATATCAAGTCACATCTGCGAAAGTCATTATGTCTACTCAACTTGTTATTCCAGGACCATCTGCCACATTGTGTCATATGCAGTCCCATAAATACATTACTTACATCAAGTTGTTCCTTTCTTCTTGTTATTTCTCTATAGTTGAGTAATGACTGTAACGCTGGACTTATTAAATAGTTAATTTGCACTCAATTCACATCACAGGTTAAGGGAACCACACAGCTCAGTGGCTCCAGCTCTATATTTTGGATTTTACGTCATGGGAACATGTGTCACCTTTTCTCACTTAAGCTATTACACATATTTCTAACACCTAGAATTCTTAGCTCCTGCTAAACTGAAATTTCTCACCAATCTATTTCCTCCTGTATTTATCCCAACCTTAATCACCACTTTCAGTGATTAAACAAAATGCTGCCAATATAAGCTACTAAGCCCACAGGAGTGCGGATCCAGTAACCATTCATGCAATATCTTATCTGAATATGTTGTAAAAAAATTATGTAAAACCATATCTACACTCTAGTCACTCTGTATAGCCAAACTAAAAAATGCAAATAAAACTACCTGTAATATTAAAGTACTGATTTTCGAAAATCATTGTCTATTTTAGACAAACTGTTTAAAGAAAAACGCCTCAGTTGTAGTAAAGATGAATTTCACTATTACAATCTGTTTCTTATGTTTTCTCTTCTGTACATCACATAATATAGGCATTTATGAATGTTTCATAGGTGGAGTCCAACATCAAGTACCTCCAGCTATTGGATGAATAGGGTCGATACCACCAGGTAAGTAGACAAGAAGCAGTAGGTGGCACAGTAGGTGTGCATCTTTCTCAATTTACAGGCAAATCTGTCTGATGTAGGGGCGGATTCCAGCAATGTATCACTTACTGGGCTGTTTACTGCAGTTTTCTTAAAATCACTTTTATACAAAAAGTATATATTTATATTTTTACTACAGCTCTACCAGATCTCTGAATGCTGAACTTGCTATAACCCCACCTAAACTATTGATGGCAGCTTCTTGACTATACAAATTGTACACAGAAAGCTCTCAGTTAGGGCTGAGCGGACCAGGACTCAAAGTCCAGATCTGCACGGTTTCAAAGATGCCCAGGTGCCAGACCCGGGCCCGGGTGTACGATCCGGATTTGGCACTGGGGAAATTAAAGGAAAAATAAAGAAAACAAGAATTAAGAGAGTGCTTCATACTTATGGAGACTCGGTGTCATGGCGGCAAACTGCTTCTGGGTCGTGCATTTGTGACGCCCCTGGACTATCAGGTCGTCACAGAGTACTGCACAAGCTGCCCTTCTGTGCAGTATTCCGCCTCCCTCTTGGTTCTGGGTCCCTACTTAAGTGGTGTTGCCTTCAACAGCAAATCAAATCCTAAAACCACACCCACCTGGACACACCAGTGGACGACTTGAGTGGAATAGAGTCGCCCATCTCGGGGGTCAGAGTGGGGAGGTGAGGAGTGTTGTGGGTCTGTCTGTGAGTAGAGAATGAGTTGGAAGTAGCCCTCGAGCTGAGAGGAGCTCAGAGGAGGTCGGGAGTGGTGACTCCTGAAGTAACTGCCTAGGTTGCAGATGGTGGTCTGGGCCTAGAGGAGCACGACCGGCAGCCTAGCCCTATCACTGGTCTGGGACGAAGGCATGACAGGGTACATGGACCCTAAGTCGGGGAGTAGCTTCAGGCAACCCATCAATTCACCTGAGGAGAACTGAGCCTTTACGATCCGTTCCCACCCACTCCAGAATCGGGGCATTAGCGCAATGAGGGGGATAAGACTTTCCAACCAAAATGGTCCAGAAAATCCAAAGCGTGAGCTCTGAGAGCAAGCTCCCATACTTAGCCATGGTAGGGAGCGGGGCCCGGCTAGTTCCATGCTACCGGGCCATCAAGTTGAAGTCAAACTAAGTGCCAGGAGGCAGGTCACAGATCACCAGGCAGCACCACTTGGGGATGGGACCCGGACGAGCTCCCCTCAGCGGCAGCGGTACCCAGAGACTTGGTTTACCCGGTTATCAGTGTCTGCCTATGAACTGACTGAGTACGAGAGTGACCCCTGCATCCCCATGGCATCCCCTCACCGAGTCCCGGGTCACCCCCTACCCGTGGAGGGTTACAACACCTTGCTGCCCCCGCTCCATCATCCCCAGGTACTCCCAACGGCAGCGGTGGTATTCCCAATTACCACACACCACGGGTGGCGTCACGAACTATAACTCCCCTGTAAATACCCCCTTTTCATTCGAGTGGCCGCACGACCCCTGGGTCTGGAGACCCTCGAGCCACAGCAAACCCAGATCCGAGCAGCTTGGCTGCTTCAACGGGGGCGGTACACATTCACTTCCTGTACTGCACAATTGCATACACACAGGGTTGTGGCTAAATCCCAGTGGGTAGAATGACCTTGGGCATGGCTGGCTTTGTTGATGGGCATGGCCGGCTTGGCTGGTGGGCGTGACAATGTTTCCTCCCATCCACTACACTCATGCAAGGGGGGGCTTCTTACCCCAGATCCCCACTTCTGTTATAATCAACTCCGTGCCCACGTAAACTTAGAAAAATAATTTATCTTTCTGGTATCAGCTATGTTGGTGGAGGCCCCGCCCCTTCTGGTCACATGGGCATGACGTCAGCAGAGGTCCCTCTGTCCACTGGGATTTAGACATTAGCATACACACAGCTTTCCATGCTTTCCCCGCCCACCGACCGTCCTGACATCTGTGATTGGTTGCAGTCAGATGCACCCCAGCCTGTGACAGTATCTGCATGCAGTCTTTGCTCATCGTGGCTCAGTCATTGTCTGCACTCACAGCCAGCAATCTTGTTTTATGGCCGCTCGCTGTCAGATGTAGCAGAGCTGGAAGCAGCGTGGGACCTCGTGTGGATTATGCCGGACCTGGAGGGGTGTTTAGGGTTAAAAAGTGGTGAAAGAGGGTGTTTTTTTGTATTTTATTTTAAATAAAAGATTTTTTCTCTGTGTTTGTACTTATTTACTTTCATTTACAGGTTTGTGATGCAGGTATCTCATAGATGCCCGTGCCATCACTAACCTAGGGTTTAGTAGCAGCTGTGCGCTATTATTAACCCCTGCTATTACCCCAATTGCCACCGCACTAGGGCAACGGGAAGACCCGGTAATGCACCGGGATTGTCACATCTAATGGATGTGGCAATACCGGGCGGCTGCGGACTGAGAATACCAGCCTCCAGGCTGGGTATCAAAATGGTTTTTTTTTATTATTTATTTAAATAAGAAAAGCTGGTTTCTTTTAGACCGGAGTCACACTTGCGAGAGACTCACTCGAGTTTCGCGTTGCATCACCCAGCACAGCCGCACACTCTTCTGACAGGAGCGGGTCGGCCGCATGCGTTTCTATGTACCTGCACGCTCATGTTCGGAGAGCGGCAGGCCGTGTCGGGTGATGTCATGCCAGACTTGCATGATTCTCGCATCGCATCACCCGTCACAGTCGTACATTCTCCTGACAGGAGCTGGTCGGCCGCATGTGTTTTTATGTACCTGCACGCTCATGATCGAAGAGCGGTTGGCCGTGCTGGGTAATGTGATGCAAGTCCCCCGCACGTGTGACTCTGGTCTTAGTTTCATACACAGGACAGATAAAGCCCGACAGCTGGAGCCTGCAGCCGTGGACTTTATCTGTGCTGGTATAAAAATACGGGGACCCTGCGCCGATTGTTTTTTTATTCATTTATTTTTATACCACCATACTGACCCGCAGACACTCGAACTGCTTTCCCTGCCCACTGGCTGTCCTGGCGCCTGTGATTGGTTGCAGTCAGCTGACAGGCTGCCACTCAGGGTGAGGGCGCGTTTAACTGCAACCAATTACACGCACCGGTGGGTGGGCAAAGCAGTGAATATTCAATGAGGGTTAATTGTCGGCTCCAGAAGGGAATGCATGACCTGGAAGCAGCTTGACACAGCCTCGGTGAGTACAGCGCGCACACTCCTACCCCCCTATCCCTTCCAACGTTTTTAATCTCCAGATTCTGGTCCCCATAGACTTATATGGGTAACAGATTCCAGACCGGATCTGTTTTTTGTTGTTTTTTTTTTTTTAAATTAGCAGGGTTTTTTGCGAGTTCGACCAGCTCTACTCTCAATCCATGGTGGGCATGGGGTATATATACAAGTACATCTCAATAAATTAGAATAGCATCAAAAAGTTAAATTATTTCAGTAATTCAATACAAAAATGAAAACACATGTATTACATAGTCATTACAAACAGAGTTGTACACCCTCACTTCCCTCTTTTAATTGTGCTCTCTGGAATCCACGGTCCGTATGTAACAAGCTTCCTTACATCCACAACTACTTTCTCAATAACTCTCTTAACCTGCTAGCCCTCACTGAAACCTGGATTTGGGATTCTGACACTACTTCCCCTGCTGCCATTTCTCACGGTGGTTTACACTTTCCCATTCACTCAGGGGCACTTTGCACACAACGACATCGCAAGCCGATGCTTGCGATGCCAAGCGCGATAGTCCCCGCCCCCGTCGCAGGTGCGATATCATGTGATTGCTGCCGTAGCGAACATTATCGCTACGGCAGCTTCACATGCACTCACCCGCCCTGCGACGTCGCACTGGCTGGCGAACCGCCTCCTTCCTAAGGGGGCGGGTCGTGTGGCGTCACTGCGACGTCACACAGCAGGCGACCAATAGGAGCGGAGGGGCGGAGATGAGCGGGACGTAAACATCCCGCCCACCTCCTTCCTTCTCATTGCAGCCGGGACGCAGGTAAGGTGATGTTCCTCGCTCATGCGGCTTCATACACAGCGATGTGTGCTGTCGCAGGAACGAGGAACAACATCTTACCTGTCGTTGCAACGTAATTATGGATTTCCCCAGACACTACACCTATGATACGATTACGACGATTTTGCGCTCGTTAATCGTATCATCTAGGATTTACACACTACAATGTCGAGTGTGATGCTGGATGTGCGTCACTTTCGATTTGACCCCTCCAACATCGCACGTGCGATGTCGTAGTGTGCAAAGTGCCCCTAAGACCTAAAAACAGACATGGTGGTGGAGTCGGTTTACTCCTGTCCCCACAGAGTACTTTCCAAGTCATCCCCCCAGCTTCATCACTCTCATTCCCATCCTTTGAGGTCCACACTATTAGGCTTTTCCATCCCCTCTCCCTCAAAGTAGCTGTCATATACTGTCCCCCAGGCTTACCCACCCAGTTCCTTGACCACTTTTCAGCCTGGCTGCCGCACTTCATGTCCTCAGAATTACCAACCCTCATCCTAGGAGACTTTAACATACTCATGAACAGCCCCTCCTCCCCAATCTGCATCCCAGCTTCTATCTCTCACCACCTCCATTGTCTTCTCACACCTATCATCCTCTGAGACACATGAAGATGGTAACACCCTTGATCCTCTCCTTCAAGCTCACAATCCCTCGTCCAACCCAGCATACTCCACCCTATCACACATTCAGAAACCTACAGGCCATTGACTCTCAGACCCTTACAAACTCTTTACACTCATCGCTGTCCCCTATCTCCTCACTTTCCTGTCCTGATCTGGCTGTAAAGCACTACAATGACACACTCAGAAGAACCCTAGACCAAGCAGCACCCCTCACCCTCAGAACCTCCAAACACAGAGTAAAACAGCCTTGGCTCACATCCCAAACTCTATTTCTCCGGCGATGCTCTAGGAGTGCCAAACGCCTATGGAAGAAAACCAGCACACCAGAAAACTTCATCCACTACAAGTTCATCTTAAGGACCTACAACTCTTCCCTTCATCTCGCCAAACAGACCTACTTCACCACCCTTATTTCCTCACTATCCAACAATTCAAAAAAGCTCTTTAAAACCTTTCACTCCCTCCTCAGTCCCAAAGCACAGACCCCCATCACAGACCTTCATGCTAATGACCTGGTCTCGTATTTCACAGAGAAAATAGAAAACATCCGCCGACAGATCAGCTGTCAGCCACCAAGCGTTGTGAATCCCATCCCTCCCCATATCCCATCCAGCTCACTTTCCACATTTCACCCAGTCACAGAGGAGGAAGTCTCCAGGCTCCTCTCTTCTTCTCGTCCTACCACTTGCCCTACTGATCCCTTTCCCTCACACCTACTCCAGTCCCTCTCTCCGGTTGTCACCACTCACCTAACTAAAATCTTCAATCTATCTCTCTCTTCTAGTATCTTCCCCTCCTCCCTCAAACACTCTATCATTACTCCATTATTAAAAAAACCTTCACTTGATCCGTCCTGTACAAGCAACTACAGACCAGTCTCCAATCTCCCCTTCATCTCCAAACTCTTGGAGCGCCTGGTCTACTCTCGCCTCACCCCCTACCTTTCCACTCACCCTCTTCTAGATCTTTACAGTCTGGCTTCCGCCCTTTACACTCAGCAGAAACTGGCCTTGTCAAAGTGACCAATTACCTATTGACAGCAAAACGTAATGGTGACCACTCTCTGCTTATCCTTTTTGACCTCTCTGCCGCCTTCTACACTGTTGACCACCATCTCCTTCTCTCTATGCTCCATTTTGTTGGCCTAAAGGACATTGTGCTTTCCTGGTTCTCTTCCTATCTTTCTGGATGTTCATTCAGTGTATCACTTGCTGGCTCCACATCTTCTCCTCTTCCTCTCACTGTTGGGGTCTCTCAACGTTCAGTCCTTGGCCCTCTTCTTTTCTCCCTCTACACTGTCCCAATTGGAATGACCATCAGCAGATTTGGCTTTGAGTACCATTTGTATGCTGATGACACACAGCTATACACCTCATCCCCTGAGCTCACCCCCGCTGTACTACAGAACACAAGTGATTGCCTGACTGCAGTTTGCAACATCATGTCTGCTCTCTATCTGAAACTTAACCTTTCCAAAACTGAACTTCTTCTTTTCCCTCCGTCTTCCAACCTTCCTAAACCTGACATCTCCCTCTCTGTGTGTGGCACAATGATAAGTCCTAGGCAGCAAGCCCGCTGTCTGGGTGTTATACTTGACCGTGATCTTGCCTTCACCTCCTACATACAATCTCTTGCCTGCTCCTGCCGCTTGCACGTCAAGAACATCTGAATCCGCCCCTTTCTCACAATGGAAATGACAAAAACCCTCACCATGGCCCTGAACCACTCTCGCCTTGACTACTGTAACGCTCTATTAATTGGTCTCCCCCTAACTAGACTCTCTCCTCTACAGTCCATCCTTAATGCAGCAGCCAGGGTCACCTATCTGGCTAACCGCTACTCAGATGCCTCTGCTCTGTTCCACTGTGCCATTCATTGCACTGGCTGCCCTAACCGCTACTCAGATGCCTCTGCTCTGTGCCATTCATTGCACTGGCTGCCCATATATCACAGGATCCAATTCAAACTGCTTGTTCTCACCCACAAAGCTCTCCACAGTGCGGTACCTCCCTACATCTCCACCCCCTCTCTATCTATCACCCCACCCGTTCTCTACATTCTGCAAATGACTTTTGACTAACATCCACACTAATTCGAACCTCCCACTCCCGGATCCAAGACTTCTTCCGAGCTGCACCAATCCTCTGGAATGCTGTACCCCAAAAACTTAGGATGAGTCACAACGTACTCAGCTTCAGACGCACTCTAAAAACACATCTTTTTAGGGTGGCCTATCACACTCCCTAATCAAATTCAATTCACATAGTCCCTCTACAATGTCTCACAACATAACCCCACATCAAACTACATGGCACCCAAATGCATCTCAAGGTTCTGGCCAACTGGTCCAGGAAGCCATTATCTATCCCCCATTTCCTTGAGATGTCTGGATTGTTTTTGTAAATAAGCACTTGTACCTTGCCCCCCCCCATATCTCATTGTAGATTGTAAGCTCTCACGAGCAGGGTTATCTTTTTCCCTCTAAATATTGTATTTTCTATAACTGTTACTTGTTTGTATATGATCCTCCTGAATTGTAAAGCGCTGCATAATATGTTGGCGCTATAGATATAAAGATTATTATTATGATTTATTTAAAGTGTGTATTTCTGTTAATGTTGATGATTATGGCTTACAGCCAATGAAAATCCATAAATCATTATCTCAGAAAATTAGAATAATTACTACAAAACACCTACAGAGGCTTCATGCTTCCCTCTGCCGACAAGCTTTTTGGAGATAGAAATTGGGACTTGGCACCTGTCCACACTGCCAAAATTACAAATACCTGGTTTAATAACCACATTATCACTGTGCTTGATTAGCCAGCAAACTCGCCTGACCTAAACCCCATAGAGAATCTATGGGGTATTGTCAAGAGGAAGATGACAGACACCAACAATGCAGATGAGCTGAAGGCTGCTATCAAAGCAACCTGGGCTTCCATAACACCTCAGCAGTGCCACAGGCTGATCGCCTCCATGCCATGCCGCATTGATGCAGTAATTCATGCAAAAGAAGCCCTGACCAAGTGTCGAGTGCATTTACTGTACATACTTTCAGTAGGCAAACATTTCTGAGTTTAAAATCATTTTATGATTTTATATCATCACTATTATAGGACTTAGTGGCTGTTCTGGGCTGCCTTTAACTCCTTATTACCCTGATTGTCACTGCACCAGGGCAATTGGGAAAGCCTTGTAAATTCTAATGGATGCGGCAATCCTGGGTGGCAGCAAGTTGCTATTTTTAGGCTGGAGGGCAATCAATAACCATTCTCCCCAGGCTGAGAATACCAGCCCTCAGTTCTCAAGCTTTATCTTGGCTGGGTATCAAAACTGGTTTTGATTATTTAAATCATTTTTAAAAAATCCGCATGCGGTTCCTCTTATTTTGATACACAGCCAAGATAAGCACACGGCTGGGAGCTACAGCATATAGCCGAGGGCTTTATCTGTACTGAGTATCATAATATGGGGGACCCTACACCAATTTATTTATTTTTACTGTACAGGTAAAGTCACACTGCGTATGACGCGCACAAGTGTAATGTGAGAAAATCCTGCATTGCACTCGGTTCCATGTAAGACAATGCTGCAACTCACATCTGGGAGTTTTTCCTCAGCCCTTATGGACTGAGGAAAAAAATTACAGCAAGCTACGATTGTCTGAGTCTCCTATCTCTCGCACCCATAGAAGTCTACGGGTACAAGAAAAACATCGGACTGCACTGGGATGACAATCAAGTGCAGTGCAATATTAAAACAGGCTGACACTGGAGGAGATGGGGGAATTAATCTCTTCCTCTCCTCCGCAGCTGTGATACGACTGCAGGATTAGATTACAGTCACATGACACTCGACTTACACTCGCAGCAGAGCCTGAGCCGAGGGTCATTAGAATATCGTATCCGATGCTCTCGCATCGGATGCCATACACCAGTGTGGCCCCAGCCTACAATATAGACATGTAAAGCGCCTGTGAATGGAAGCAGTCAACGGACATGCTGACACGCTGTCATTCCATGTGGGGGCACGACTGACCGCATCCAGTCACAGGTGCCAGTGGGTGTGGAAAGCAGTACATATTCAATGATTGTTAATTAGCTTCTCCGGAAGTAAGTGCGGTAACTGAAAGCAGCATACTACCATGACAGAGGCTCTGTAGGTACACCGCATGTGTAGCGCCCCTGAGACCCTCAGGGCACTACAGGGAACTGCATCCTCTTGGGGATGCAGAACCTACTCCCTGGGACCTGGAGTACCAGTGCTGATTCCATCAAAACGTGACCAAAATCCTAGTTCTCTACTCCACACTGGGCATAGAGGGTTAACCATGTAAGGGAATGGTCGCCATGGGAACGAATTCCTGGGTATAGCCAGCCTGGTGGGAGGGGTCAGTCAGTCTGTAATGAGTAAAGACTCGAGTAGCACACAGGAGAAGTATGCGGACGTGCCTGAGCCATGTCCGTGTAACGGTGACCCTGGGGCAAAGGAGAGAGGTTGCCAGGACGAGTACTGAAGATACCGCTAGGAGCAGAGCATGCACGGGGCACAGGGCCCTAGGTCAACGTCAGTTTCAAACGGTTTGAGAAATACCTGCCCGGTGAGGATACCTTCACGAACTTCACGAACCAAATAATCCAGGTGCATCAGCAGTAAACTAGGATCGGGGTTCGGACACTTACCTCCCCGCAGGGTCCGCACTGCCCACCGTATGGAGGAGACGGTACCCCAAAGGGACAGTCGGGGCCCAAACGCTCCACGCTACGGGGACCCAATCAACTGAAAGTGCCGGGGACAGAGCAACCTGGGTCACTACATTGGCAGTGGTCCTCCAAGGAACCTGAACCAGCAACTCGAGTCCACAGTGAGTAGAGACTGTTAAAGACAACTTGGTGTCATCTCCCAGTCACAGCCCTACCTGCGGAGGGCCTACCATCACAGCTACTACTACCACCAGCCATGGGAGTACCCACATTCAACAGCGGCGGTTCTCCATCCATAACCACAACCCGCAAGTGGCGTCACATGACAAAATCTCTTAACTCCCCTGTAAATACCCCCCATTACAAAAGGGGCCCAGGGCACGGAACCGGACAATGGCTACCAGAGAGATTTTCCCATTTGTTACTGCCCGGGACCGAGTACCCCATATCCCTGGGCGCTACACATGCGCTCCTATCCCTTCCACCACCATTTTTAATCTCTGGTTTCTGATCCCCATAGACTTATATGGGGACCGGATTTTGGACAGAACCGGATTTTAAAAAAAAGATAACAGGGACCCGCCGGTCCCGGTTATCTGCAAATCTGCTTATCTCTAATTGTTACCCATTTGCTTGTCACTGTTGCTCATGAATATGGAGGACTAAATGGGAACAGATTTACTAGTCCTCTAGTAATAATCTCCAGGATATGGCTGATTATTTGAAACCACAAGAACTCATCTTCTGGGGCTAAACGTTTTGATTATGGTCTTCCAAGAAACATGACTATACTTATTAAAACTAGTGTCCAGTAATTTTCCAAACTTTACAAAATATTGTAGTGATTTGAATAACTATCAGTTGCTTAAAAAAATGTTTCATGATTAAGAGTGGATGCACACCAGAAACGCGTTGATGTACACATTACTATAGCATTATGTTTGTAAATACCTGATGTCTCGTGTACAAGAATTTTTCAAGTAATAAAGAAGTTGTCCATTTGAGCCGGACTATTTTGTTTCTCTTAAAAAAATGTTTCTTACTGTAATCACATCATTAGAAGTGGACAAGGTCTAATAAAAGTCAGAAAAGGTTAGATCAAGGTGAATAGGATAATATAAAGGGAGAAGTAATATTTCTAACAGCTACACACATTACTAATGTTAAACAACTCATTAGTAATTACCATCTATGTCATTATTTTGCATATTGTAAAGGTGGAGTTTTACTTTAATTACTGTTAATTGTGTAAAAGGGAAGTAGTTAACATAGACTCTCAAATTAAAATGGGATGGATGAAAGGGAGGGAGCAGGAAATCTTCTCTCTCCAGATGGAACCCCTAAATAAAACACCATCTGTGACCAGAATATATTACTAACAGCTCTGGCAGGTGTTTATGCTAAGCAGTCGCTAACTTATCATTTTGTACAGATTGTTTCAGGGATCCAACAAGATGTGTGTTATTGACAGGGCTATACCACGATCTTTCTGGCCAACAGACAGTAACATTTCCTGTGCGGCATCACAGAATGGTATAGAATGGAACAGTCTGTCATCAGGAGAAAAACACGAGCATGTGGTATGATAAAGAAAACGTAGCTTTGATCGCAATGGCTTATTCTGCATGATGACCTATAGCAGATGGGTGCAGAACTGACGAAGGGCCTGATCTCTGACTGTTTTCTCCTAAAATGGAGAAAGACAAAACTTGCCCTGTAATCTAATTTAATGACTAATGAAATAACATTACAGATAGCACAATAAACATACTATATATAATACATTGATACACATTGCCTATATAGCAGAATATCCGACACACAGCAGTAGTATTTTGAACATCTACATTGCCATCACATAGTGCACTGTTCCAATATAGCAGTACCACATAAAATCTTGTCGGCATTAGGGATAATCGAATATCACAAATATTCGGCAATATTCAGCTTCGCGAATATTCGACGAATAGGTCGCCACTATGCGAATATTCGATGTGCAATGTTAGTTTATGGGAAGCCCGAATAGTTAGTATTTGGCAGCTACTTGGGTTTCCCATAGACGTACATTGCACATCGAATATTCGCAAAATTGTCGAACAGCGGCGACCTATTCGTCGAATATGGGCATAGCCGAATATTTGTGGTATTCGATCATCCCTAGTCGGCATACATTAGCAACTCTGTTATCTGGGCTATGTAATTTCAGGATTATACCACAAGTTTATAGTACCTGAGTGTTGTTAAGTGATATTTACAAAATAAGTAATAATTCACTAAGGTATTAATTTTGCCCAGGTGCCCCCAAGATTATCTTGCTCCTGCATTCACACTACAAGCAGGTTCTGTGCCCACTGTCCTGTTTTGGACCATAACCACACCAGTTAAGGAAGGCATCCAGCTGACTAATAATAATAATAGCTTACCCAGCCCAATTTCTATCTACACAACATTCATTTATGGAACATTGGAATAATTTAGGCCATCAGATTGTTTCTCATTCCTCCTAAGGAGCAAGAGGAAAGATGGAAACACACAACTATCCAAACTAAGGAAAGAGTGCAGTGGTTGACAAAAACCCAAAGTGAGTAACCATATAACAAGAGCACAAGTGGACAAAGGAGAAATAAAAATACAAGCAAGGGAAACATATAACCAACCTAATAGAAAATAGAAGGAAGGTGAAGAAAAGGCAAATGAAGATCTCAAAAGATCCCAAAAAGATCTCTGTCAATCAGCAGTCAAAATCCCTAGGTGTAAAAGTGGATCTCCTTAGAACTGTTCACACATAAATATACCCAGCACTGAATGCTGAAAACAGGAAATTATTTAAAGCCATACCCAGAATGTGATTGCAAAGACCAAATGAGCAAGTCATAACACTTGTGACCGCAAACCAAACAAAGAGAAACAAATGTAGAAGTAATAGACCTTCAGCATTGGGACAAGGACAAACTAATCTATGGCTCAAAAGAAAAGAGAAGGAAACAAACTCTGGAGGAGAAGGTCACCGAATCAAATCCAGAGGCAGGACAATGGCTTCTAAATATTATTGTCCTACTTCTCCATTTGCATAACCAGACCTCATCTGAATTGGAGTGAAAAGTGAACAAGGCATAGCTCGCAATTAAAACCTTGAGTGGGAAAGATGGGTGATAAGCGTGCTGAGCTCTGGTGGGGGCCACACCCCTGATATGTTCTACAACAAGGAAAGATGCTCATATAATCTTTTATTACACCACTTTTATTTCTAGTGAGGGGATCTGACTGTAAAAAACCTTCTCAATCTCTTATCTTTCTATTAGTAAAATCTGTTGAAACTAAAAATAAATTCAACTTAAATAGTACGGAAAATAGCATTTTCTTTATTGTCAGCAAACTTATTCTAAATCTTCAGCTTCAAGCTCAAACTGAAAAGCATTTGAAACTTCATGCATAAATTTCCTGTAAAAACAGGAAACAAACTACAACCTTTTAGATCTACTGAAACTGTAAGGTTGCACTGGTCTATGTTATAAAAAAATAACTCTTCACTGCCTGCACTTTAAAAATAAATAAATAAGTAAATAAATAAACAAATTTGAAGAAAACTCTCCATAACACAGACCTGGGCACAGTCCAGTCCCTGGACCACACTTGGTTCTTTGGCTGTTACCCTCTGGACTGTGAACCAAGACAGTCTGAGGGCTGAAACCAGTGGCCCACAATCAGCACTATGCGGCCGCCCTTCCACGCCTGGCATTTTGATTTTACTACTATCTGCACCCTGAGGATGCACACAGCAGTGAACACAATGGCAGAGGATGATGCCATTGTCGCCTTCTATCATCATTCAGCATGTACATTGGAAACAGCAGACGCAATGGCATCACTATATTGTATCTATTGTGTGAGCCATCATACTGTGTGGGGGGCTTTGGTGGCCATCATATTGAGTAGTGTACTTTGTGGGGCTTTGGAGGATAACACTGTATTTAGGGTGCCTGTGAGAACCATCATCTATGTGTGGAGGGCTCATGTGTAAGAGAGTAAATTCAAGTAAACATTGCCATCTACTGGCTGATGTTAATAAGACCAAACAGGAACTAAAGAAGTCAGTGTGTGTTTCATAGAGGGAATAGTTTAGAAAACATGTCAGGTGACAGTCGTGTCACAGTGACTAAATATAAAAGGCCTGACTGGGCCAAAAGGAGCAGGAATCAGCATCTAATGATTCAATGTTTCAACGATTGATGGAAAAGTGTCTTGGAGACTTGAAGTTTGAGGCGACGCTAATATACCTCAACGACATCATACCTAATCCACCACATTTAAGAAGCACAGTGTTAGACTTGGGCAGGTGTTAAAGAGGTTTCAGTAAAATAGGCTAAAAATAAAGCCTTACACGTGTCATCTGTTCTAGAAGTAAACTGAATTCCTGGGACATACAGTCTCCAGCCAGGAAGTGTACTTGGCCAAAGAAAAAATGGCCACTGTGCATAAGTGGCTACGCCTGCAACATTGAGAGAATTAAAAGCATTCCTTGGCCTGTCAGGGTTTCATAGAAGGTTCATTAAGGACTTCATAAATACCAGAGGACCACTGCATGAGCTATGGAGGGGAACATCAGGAGATTCCAAGAGTCAGCCGATCCAAGGGGGGCCAAGACAACAAGAGCCCTTCAAAGCACTGAAACTCACATTGACAAATGCTCCTTTCCTGGCCTATGCAGACTTCTCTCAACCCTTTGTGCTATACACAGATGGGGATCTCTATGGTCCTGGAGTGGTGCTAGCCCATGAACGAGTGATTGCCTATCCTAGCCGTTCCTTATGAGACTGAGAGGAATCCCAAGAATTACAGCGCATTCAAGCTGGAGTTGCTAACCCTGGTGTGGGCTGTGACTGAGAAGTTTGCAGAGTATCTGTTGGAGTCGGAAGTCAATTTGCTTGCACATCTGGAAAATGTGAAGTTGGGAGTGTTGAAACAACAAAGGATTGCAAGAATGTCTAAGTACTATCAGATATCTTACCAGTTAAAGACTGAAAATACGCATGCGGAGGCACTATCCAGACTAACCCATGACCGACCGACTCAGGATGTTGATGAAGAGTTGGAGGGAAATGAGACCCCAGACTTCCGACTGTTTGTGACAGGTCTTGTGGCCTCTTAAGAGTCAGGAGAAGAATATTAACCAAGTCCTGAATAGCTGAATGGGTATAATTGCAACAGTCCAATCTAGAGCTGGCAGAGCTGCAAAAGTGGGTGACCCCAGGCCAGAAACCTAACAGAGAATAAAGGGGAGCCCCCCGTGCTTTGCAGACACTAGGCCAATGGGAGCAGCTCTGTATGAAGAATGACCTGTTATACAGGTGGATACAGTTGCCCAGAGAATCTGGAACTACGTGGCAAGCAGTGATTCCAGAAGGGATGATGTGGAGCCTAGAGAAGGAGGCGCATGGGAGGAGCATGCACTTTGGAGCAGAAAAAACCTTCCATTGGTTGCAGTGGCTCGTGTACTGGTCTCAACCAAGTCATGTGGTAGTAAAAGTCTGTTGAAAAATACCGGCAATGTGAGCTAACTAAGCATCCAGAACAGACATCTGAATCACTCGAGGTTTACTATCCCATGATCGGCCCATCTCATAACAGTTGCGAATATTGTCTGGTGATGACAGACCACTTTCCAAAGTTCGCGGTTGTGACTCCAACCTGAGACCATACAGTCGAGTCAGCAGCCCGAACCATCTACCGAGACTTCATTTGTGTGTATGAGTGCCGGAAGAGGATCTATTCCGACCAGGGTGCATACTTCCAGGAAACAGTCATGAAAGAATTACATCGACTCTACAGTATCGGGAAGCCTCGTACAACACCCTACCACCCTCTGGGACCTGGAGCCTGCAAACGCTTCAATACATTGTTACTAAAGACGCTTAGAACACTGGAGAAAGATCAGAAAATGAAGTGGCCCAATTATGTTCCAGAGTTGGTGTGGGTGTATAACAACCGAGTGCACGCCACAAGTGGTTGCACGCCAAACACCCTGCTATTTGGCCATACCAGCCATGAAAGCACAGAATTGGAACTCAATACAGATGAAGATTGCATCAGTATAAGCACATCTACATGGGTGTGAAGACATCAGTACAGGCTGCAGACATTGAAGCGGTTTGTTAAACAAAAGTTCAAGGAAATGAGCCATTCAAACGTGACCCTAAAGCAGGAGACACCATTGCAACTTGGTCATTGAGTGCTCTGGGGGCAAATTAGATTACAGATTGGAGGCAACTCCTCACCGAGTGACAAGAAGAGTACACCCTTACAATCCAGTGAATCAATTCCGACCTGAAGGAGAGGAAGAGGTCCTGGGAAGTGTACTACACTGTAACATGCTCTGTCCCTATGTGTCTGCAAAGGAGAGCAAAGAAATACTGCTCGAGGAAGATGTCCAAATACCAGAGATGAATAGTGGGTAGTACCAGCAGTGTTAAAGGGGTTATCCGGCTTAATTTGCTTTTTTTTATTATTTCCCTATTGGGCTACATTGGGGCAGGTAAGTAGATAGAGACAACTTACCTGCCCAGCTGTCAGCCCCTCTCCCCCGGCTCAGAGCGGTCATGTGACCGCTCCTGATGCAATTTTGCTGCTTCCAGTCATTTCATGTCAACATGGGCAGGGCCATGTTGACATGCAAATGTGGAAACAGCATGTCGCCTCCCTGCTGGGCGGCTTCAGTGCGGTGAGCCCCGCCCCCCTTCCCTGCACCCTCCCACGCATTCCCCCGCACCCCGTACTCTGCCGACAACCTCCCCCTGCACTGCTGTGGGACCCGTGACCTGGGAGAGGGGCCTGGCGGCAGCTGCAGCGGTGTCAGCGCCAGCAACGGGCCCCCTGCTCAGGATCACACATTCAAATATACCGGCATCACAGATCACAGATGCCGGTATATTTGAAAGTGCTGATGAGAAGGAGCGTTGCGCTGCTTCTCATCACTGCACGCTGTCTGTGCTCTCTTCAGCACAGCGGTGACGTCACTACTGTGCTAATATGTCCAGAGCACAGACAGTGCGCGAACGTGCAGGAGTGGCGGGGACCGAGGACGGGTGAGTATGTACTCCCTATGGGGGGGGGGGAGTCGGTGCACAGCCCGATGTGTGTGTGTGTGTGTATATATGCGGTACACAGCCTGATGTGTGTGTGTGTGTGTGTGTATGCGGTACACAGCCCGATTGTGTGTGTGTGTGCGGTATACAGCCTGATGTGTGTGTGTGTGTGTGTGTGTATGCGGTGCACAGCCCAATGTGTGTGTGTGTGTGTGTATGCGGTGCACAGCCTGATGTGTGTGTGTATGTGTGTGTATGTGTGTGTGTGTATGCGGTACACAGCCTGATGTGTGTGTGTGTATGCGGTACACAGCCCGATGTGTGTGTGTGTGTGTATGCGGTACACAGCCTGATGTGTGTGTGTGTGTGTATGCGGTACACAGCCTGATGTGTGTATGTGTGTGTATGCGGTACACAGCCCGATGTGTGTGTGTATGTATGTGTGTGTGTGTGTATGCGGTGCACAGCCTGATTGTGTGTGTGTGTATGCGGTACACAGCCTGGTGTGTGTGTGTGTGTGTGTGTATGCGGTGCACAGCCTGATGTGTGTGTGTATGCGGTACACAGCCTGATGTGTGTGTGTGTGTGTATGCGGTGCACAGCCTGGTGTGTGTGTGTGTGTATGCGGTGCACAGCCTGGTGTGTGTGTGTGTGTGCGGTGCACAGCCTGGTGTGTGTGTGTGCGGTGCGGTGCACAGCCTGATGTGTGTGTGTGTGTGTGTGTGTGCGGTGCACAGCCTGATGTGTGTGTATGCGGTACACAGCCTGATGTGTGTGTATGCGGTGCACAGCCTGATGTGTGTGTGTATGCGGTACACAGCCTGATGTGTGTGTGTATGCGGTACACAGCCTGATGTGTGTGTGTGTGTATGCGGTGCGCAGCCTGGTGTGTGTGTGTGTGTATGCGGTGCACAGCCTGGTGTGTGTGTGTGGTACACAGCCCGATGTGTGTGTGTATGTATGTGTGTGTGTGTATGCGGTACACAGCCTGATGTGTGTGTGTGTATGCGGTACACAGCCCGATGTGTCTGTGTGTATGTATGTGTGTGTGTGTATGCGGTGCACAGCCTGATTGTGTGTGTGTGTATGCAGTACACAGCCTGGTGTGTGTGTGTGTGTGTATGCGGTGCACAGCCTGATGTGTGTGTGTGTGTGTATGCAGTACACAGCCTGATGTGTGTGTGTGTGTGTATGCGGTGCACAGCTTGGTGTGTGTGTGTGTGTGTGCGGTGCACAGCCTGGTGTGTTTGTGTGCGGTGCGGTGCACAGCCTGATGTGTGTGTGTGTGTGCGGTGCACAGCCTGATGTGTGTGTATGCGGTGCACAGCCTGATGTGTGTGTGTATGCGGTACACAGCCTGGTGTGTGTGTGTGTGTGTGTGTGTGTGTATGCGGTGCACAGCCTGGTGTGTGTGTGTGTGTGTGTGTGTGCGGTGCGGTGCACAGCCTGATGTGTGTGTGTGTGTGTGCGGTGCACAGCCTGATGTGTGTGTGTGTGTGTGTGTGTGTGTGTGTGTGTGTGTGCGGTGCACAGCCTGATGTGTGTGTGTGTGCGGTGCACAGCCTGATGTGTGTGTGTGTGTATGCGGTGCACAGCCTGATGTGTGTGTATGCGGTGCACAGCCTGATGTGTGTGTATGCGGTGCACAGCCTGATGTGTGTGTATGCGGTGCAGAGCCCGATGTGGTGTGGGGTGCAGAGCCCGATGTGGTGTGGGGTGCAGAGCCCGATGTGGTATGAGGTGCAGAGCCCGATGTGGTGTGGGGTGCAGAGCCCGATGTGGTGTGGGGTGCAGAGCCCGATGTGGTGTGGGGTGCAGAGCCCGATGTGGTGTGGGGTGCAGAGCCCGATGTGGTGTGGGGTATAGAGACCGATGTGGGGCTGTTATTTGCAATGCTGTAGTGATAACAGGTCAGGTGCTGGGGCAGAATATACTGACAGGGAATATGTGTGCAGGAGCGGGCAGAGGGTGGGGCTGGACACTGAGGCCGGGCGGTGCCAGTTCTGACTGAGGTTTTGCACAGGAAGTGGTCAGTTTGCTGGAGCTGAATGTAAACAAGAAGCTGCAGAGAATAAAGGGTGAATTCAAGAGGAACAAAAGTTAGAAAACAAAAAATAACAATGTAGGGGTGTTTAATATGACAATACAGCACAGATTAGCTTAAACTCAAACATTTTTGTTATGTCGGACAACCCCTTTAAGAGAAGCACCACCACAACTTCAGACTGAAGCAGAGCCACACCCAAGTGTAGTGCTGGACGATCTGAGTGTTCCTGATGAGACAAATCAAGAGGAGCTTCATAGAACTGAGCGCGCCACTGCTGGTGCCCCACCCACGGGTATGCAGAAGATGACTTTATCTGGCAGCATATAATACAAAAGATGCAAGAATGTGAACAACTGCTGGCCACATTGGGCTCAGTTATGAAGAACATCAAAGTATGGAATTACTTTTCTCGCCCAAGGACTAGCAAGCTTAAAGAGAGGAGGAATGTAAAGGGATGCAAAAGTAAATGCAAGTAAACATCAGCTGGCCGAAGGTAAAAAGAGAAAATAAGAACTAAAGAGCTCAGTGTGTGTTTCCTAGAGGGAAGAGTTTAGAAGACATGCCAGTTCAGGTGACAGTTGTGTTGCAGTGACTAAATATAAAAGGCCTGGCCTAGCCAAGAGGTGCAGGAGTCTGAATCTAGATTTGGTAGAGAACAGTTGTGTGAGCAGCGGAGTAGGCTTGCAGCCGAACATCCGTGACCTGAGCAGAGTGAAAGATTCGTTACCTGAGTTGAGAGGAAGATCCGCGACCTGAGCTGGGTAAAAGAACCGTTATCAAAGCTAGTGGAAGCCTGTGACCCACACCAGTAGAAGTCCTTGATTAAGACCAGACTACACCAGTCAAGGTACTGAGCCTCGACTTCGTGGTCAATCTGCAGACTGCACTTATCATGGTAAACAGCATCAACTTCGTGATCAAGCTGTGGAGTACGCAGATCAAGAACTGGGATGTTGCTTCCTGACCAAAGATATGGTATTAAGTGGCAACTGAGGTTGCACTCAGAGAATGAAGGCGGCAACCTGGTAAAGTGTGTGCAGAGATCCCAAGTTTTGGACTTGCACCCTAGCGAGTAGCGTCTCTGACCCCGCTAGGGCCTCTAAACTGTAGAGTATTGTTAAGTTAAGCAGACTACAGTAACAAAGTTTCACTGACGTTTCCCTGCTAGAAGAATCTAGAGTACGATAACGCCGACAGTGATCGTTAGTTAGTGATAGGAGTAATATCGTATGAATGATACTGTGATTATATTCCGGATATCTGTGTTTCTGAGTTATCCTATGTGAAGTACTGTGATTTACCACTGTTACTTGTGTCATATCATTATCTCTCATATAATCCTCAATTTGTATAAAGTGAATAAAACTGTTGGTTCGTTTACCACTGACTCCTCATTCTCTGAGCCGCTGCATCTGATCACCTGCTTTACACATGTGGCCCATGCGGAAAATTAATTGCCCACCCCTACTCCATAGTAATTCAGTGCAAGGCCCTACACACATGAGGCAGTTTTCTGGGTCCAGCATACCATATCTTTTTGTAGCAGATATTCGGACAATGAACATTTGCTTGGCTTAGATTACATAATCAAAACACACATTTGTATTTTGAGATCATTCTGTTATGCCGTCTGTTCTCGCTAAACTCATGGTTGAGATTATTTTCAGCGGATATAAAAAAAGAAAATATTAATAGAGAGAGGTAAGAGATAAACCGCACATTTGTGTTCTTGGTTATAGATATTAGGAAAAAATGTGCATTCACAAATGAAAGGTGATAAACGGTCTTTTTATCATACACGTCAATGAGCAATCTGTTACACTTTTTATCAAAAGATAATCTGTTCATACACATGCGAAAACTGTCAACTGAAGAACTAATTCTCCTGACCCCACTATACACATGCACACCCATTTCAGCTGAGCGTGCATGTTTATCTCAATATAGATCAGTGAATAAGCAACTGCAGGATCCTTTGGACAGTGGCTTAACTTATTTGGGAAGAAAAACATGGATATTTTAATATGTGCCATCATTCCTTTGTTGTAAGGGGACTACAATATTTACACCTGTGGTTGATAAAGGACATAACACCTTTAAAGGCCACGTCTCACTAAGCAACATCGCTAGCAACATTGCTGCTGAGGCATGACTTTTGTGACGTAGCAGCGATGTTGCTAGTGATGTCGCTGTGTGTGACATCCAGCAACAACCTGGCCCCTGCTGTGAGGTCGTTGGTTGTTGCTGAATGTCCTGGACCATTTTTTAGTTGTTTCTCTCCCGCTGTGAAGCACACATCGCTGTGTGTGACAGCGACAGAGCAACAACTAAATGTGCAGGCAGCAGGAGCCGGCTTCTGCGGAGGCTGGTAACCACGGTAAACATCGGGTAACCAAGAAGCCCTTCCCTTGGTTACCCGCTATTTACCTTCGTTACCAGCGTCCGCCGCTCTCACACTGCCAGTGCCGGCTCCCTGCTCTCTGCACATGTAGCAGAGTACACATCGGGTAATTAACCCCATGTGTACTGTGGCTAGGTGTGCAGGGAACAGGGATCCAGCACTGGCAGTGTGAGAGCGGCGGACACTGGTAACGAAGGTAAATATCGGGTAACCAAGGTAAGGGCCTCTTGGTTACCCGATGTTTACCGTGGTTACCAGCGTTCGCAAAAGCTGGCTCCCTGCTGCCTGCACACATAGCAGAGTACTCATCGGGTAATTAACCCGATGTGTACTGTGGGTAGGTGTGCAGGGAGCCAGCGCTAAGCAGTGTGCGCTGGTAACTAAGGTAAATATCGGGTTGGTTACCCGATATTTACCTTAGTTACCAAGCGCAGCATCACTTCCACGCGTCGCTGCTGGCTGGGGGCTGGTCACTGGTTGCTGGTGAGATCTGCCTGTGTGACAGCTCACCAGCAACCCATGTAGCGACGCTCCAGCGATCCCTGCCAGGTCAGGTTGCTGGTGGGATCGCTGGAGCGTCGCTTAGTGTGACGGTACCTTAAGTGTCAACCTCTCTAGGCTCTTGATAATTCGTTATTGTTTACAGTTAACATCAATGCTGATGAAGTGCCATGAGACCAACAAGGATTCATACACACACTGGATTATTTACTGTGGGGCAAGAGAGTTGTATAATGGAGATACTTAGGTGCTAATTCATTAATACAGTGATATAACTGACAACCAGCATGGATTCATGGAAGATAAGTCATGTCTAACCATAATGTTAGGGTTCTATGAGGAGGTAAGTGCAAATCTGGAAATTGGTAATGCAGCTGATGTGCTTTATCTGGACTTTGTAAAGACATTTGCTGCTGAACCACATAACAGTCTAGGTACACTCTTTAAATGGGCTATTGGCAGCAGTTTAAAAGCAATGCAGTGCAGGCGAGGGTTTTGCATCTCAGAAACAAGTTTCCACAAATAAGCTAGGCCAAGATCAAGGATGGAATTTTCGTGGGGCCTCAAATAAGGTAAATTATTAAAGACACTGATTTTGACAAAAGCTACGCAAGACTGAGGCAGTGGCATGAGAGTCGTTTAAAGATGTAAAAATGTAGCGTGAACTTACTTGGCAATCATAAAGCACCAAACTATAGAAATGTTGTGACTGAGTTATTACAATGCTACAATACAGTTAGTGATGGGCGGACTCGCAGATAACCAAGACTGGTGAGTCTCTGTTATCTGGTTTTTAAAATCGGGTTCCGGGACAGATGACGGTCCCCATATAAGTCTATGAGGACCAGAATCCTCAAAATATTGGTAGAAGGGATAGGGGGATGGGAGCAAGCATGCAGTACTTACCGAGGCTCCGTTGCGGCTGTACACTGCTCTCGCGGGTGCTCATTCACTTCCGCGGCCGCGCATTATCGTTCATGCAAATGCACTGTTTTCCCCACCCACTGACATCTTTGGTTGCAATCAGACGCACCCCCACCCTGAGCATTTTTTTAAATTATTTATTTAAATAATTAAAAAAAAAGTTGCTTGCAGTTCCTCCTATTTTGATACCAAGCCAAGATAAGTGCACAGCTGGGTCTGCAGCCTGTAGCCGAGGGCTTTATCTGTGCTGGGTATCATAATATGGGGGGAACCTATGCCAAATATTTTCTGTATTTCTTTATTTTTACTGTACGATATAGACCCGCAGACAGCGCCTGTAATTGGTTGCAGGCAGACGCTGTCATACAGGCTGGGGGCACGTCTGACTGCAAGCAATCACAGACGGCAGAACGGCCAGTTGGCAGGGAGAGCACTGCATATCTAATGGAGGTAATGAGAGGCACTGGAGGTGAATGGGCGGCCACGGGAGCAGTTACAGCTTCACCGGAGCCTCGGTAAGTATGAAGCGTGTGCTTCATTTTTATTTTCTTTATTTTTCCTTTATTTTTTTATTTCCTTAGTTACCTGATATGGATCAACACCCGCAATCCCAGACCGAGGTCCAGCACTCTGGTAAGTTTGAAACCGCGGTGATCTGGACTTTTACCATCCGTGTCCATCCATTACTAGATATAATATGTCTCTCAAGATACATTTCTTGGAATCAAGATAAGACTTTTTCTCCAATAAGGAGATATCAGTGACCAGCACGTGGAGTGGTTTCTGCATGACATCGCACTACTTAAAGGCCGTTATAAAGGGAAATGGAGCCCAAAAATTCTCATAGACTACTGTTGGGGACTAAAACGTGGCGCACCTGGAGCTAAATATTCAAGAAAACTTAAACACATTTTTTAAAAATAATAAAAAAAAACAACTAAAATTTATAGTAAGTAATTTCTGTTACAAATAAAAATTCTCAAAAATGTAAACACATTACTCAAAATTCCTGCCAGATAGAAAAATTCTGAAAGCAGATTTCGAATCAGGGGACGGATTACCATAAGAAACAGCCTATTTCAAGCATTTAACACAAAAAAAAAAATTCTAAGTCAGTGTTATTAAATGAAATAGTTAGACATATACGGTAGTATAAAATTCACTAAGTTTCAGACCTTGAATGAATGGACTCGCTAGAGTATGATTCGCCAAACTCATTAAAGGGAACCTGTCAGGTGCAATATGCACCCAGAACCACGAGCAGGTCTGGGTGTGTGGCGCCCTGGACAAGCCAGGTCGTCACAGGTACTGCAACAACACACCCCACACCCCGGTTAGGCACATCAGCCGCACACACAAATCCTTGTTGCCTCCCTCCAGGGGCTGATGTCCCCACCAGGTGGGGTGGAGCCAGGCGGTTGGCCCCACCCACTGAGGAGTTCACAGTCCTGGAGGCGGAAAAGGAAGTCAGTGCAGAGTGCAGTTAGGGAGAGTGAAGTGGTAGTGGAGCAGACTGACCGTGTCCGGGTACATGGCCCGGGCACCTAAGAGCAAGGTTGGCAGACGGTGGTGACCGTCTGCAGGAGAGGCCGATCGACGCGGAACCGTAGGACCGTGGTCGGGCGGTGGCCCGCCGGTACCGAACCGGGGAGCGAAGAGAAGCCAGCACCATTCGGCAGGGCCTACGGACCCCGACCAAGCTTGGAGTCGCCGTTAAACCGGGGTTTCCCAGCAGCAAAGACCCGACTGAAGGCAACCGTCCAAACCGAAAAGGGAAATACAGCTACCGCCAAGGCTAGAATTCCCTAAACCAGAGCCTGCGGGCAAAGGGAGCTCCTCCGGCGCCTATCCAAGCTGGGGTGGGAAGCCATCGGAACCGAAGGAACTTTACAGGTGCAGGGAAAGGCAGTCACCGCCAACCGACCGGGAGTGACCACCGCAGCCGGCTGCGGGACCCGTCTATCCAGCCATTTGTTTTACCAGAGACTCCGTATACGTTATTGGCTGAGTGAGTACCACCGTGCCCTCTGGCACTGCGCTGCCCCCGCGACCCTGCACCTCACCGTCCCTGCACATCCCCGTCACCTCACCGGGCCCCGGGACCACCAACCCACGGAGGGGAGAGAAACATCTCGGCTGCTCCCTGTCATCGCTTCCGGGATCCCCGTCCAGAGCAGCGGTGGTGTTCCAACCTCACCACAAACCGTGGGTGGTGTCACGAACCGACTTCCCAAACCCCAAAAACTATCCCCTTTCACTCACGGGCGAGGAGCACCACTCGAGTCTCCGGGTCCGGTCCACCGCCCACCCGAGCGTGGTGAGCGCAGTGCCCTCCCCGCCCGCGACAGGTGCATATCAGTGATTCCTGCCTAACCGTCCCTGTATCTAGTAGAATAGATAAAGGAATCTTTAGAAAAAGTATTTCTAAAGATCGTATATTATATGCTAATAATCACGGGGACTAGTCCCGAGGACGTTTGTTCCCTTAGCTAGTTGGTCACATAGCATGGTAGCACACCCCTGTGGGCTTACTAACATGCTAATGAGTATGCAGTGACGCGTACATACCTCACTGTTTATGGCAGCCGGGGGAGGATGGATGTGCCATGCGCATGATCCGGAGTACCCAGGACTTCCGGTCATGCGCACTGTACCTCACTGAAGCCGGGAAGCCTACACCCGGTATCAGTTTAGTGCTCATGATCGGAAGTCCTGGGTACTACAGATTATGTGCAGAGCGCATCCATCCTCCACTGGCTGCCATTAAGAGTGAGGTATGTGCACGTCGCTGTGCATTTATTAGCATATTAGTACGCTCACAGGGGTGTGCTACCATGCTATGCGGGCCGGCTAGCTAAAGGAACAAACACCCTCTGGACAAGTCCCCGCGCTCATTAGTATATAATAAACGATCTTTAGAAATATTTTTTCTAAAGTTCTCTTTATCTATGGTACTGTATACGGGGATGGTTAGGCAGGAATCACTAATATGCACCCAGAACTGCTTGTGGTTCCCATTAAGAGGTGCATGCCTGTTTCTTATAAAAAAGTTGTCTTTTGACCCTACCATGACAAGGTCCGGGATCAGGGATTACTAGTTAGGCTTCTGCTTATTATTTTAATGATACACTTAAAGGTACAGAGCTGTGGACCAATAAAAAATTTTGGGGGAGTCACTAAGTATCACATTTATTATCTAAATCCAGACACATAACATTTAATCACACTAGGCTTACAACGCTGTGCTCCTATTCAGAAAGCAATGACCTTTAAGGGGAACCTGTCTTTTAAACATTTTACTAACCTGCAGGTTTTTGGTTAATCTACAGGTTAATAGCATTCTAAAGCCATGCAGGAGCCATATTGAAAACCTGGCTTCTGGGTTTCAGTCAAAGAAATGCAGTCAACGTGGCATCAGTCATGGCTCAGTACATTGTGAGCGGCAGCTGTAACTACACCCCTACACTGACTAACAGCCGTCTCAGCAGAGCTTCAGTACAGAGCCGGCTGTCAGTTAGTGCCAGGGTGTGGTTATAGCTGCCACTCACTATCACAGAGCAGTGACTTAGGCTAGTTTCACACATTCAGCTTTTCGCCGGATTCGGCGGACTCTAGTACAGTGTATACAGTACAATGGCAGCGCGACAAGCTCCGGTCACATGCTGTCATGTGACCGGAGCATGTGACACGGAAGTTGCCGCGCTGCCATTGTACTATATTACACTGTACTGGAGTCCGCTGAATCCGGCGAAAAGTCGGATGTGTGAAACTAGCCTAAATCATTTCTTGTGTGATTTTCTTTATTAATTATTCAATACAGTTACATTCTGAAATATGAGAATTTACTCTCAGACCACGTTCACACCTTCAGGATTGTATCAGCATTTCGGCATGTGTTACACATCTACATCCCGACAGAATCTTCTAGCAATGTATGTGTGGTGCACAACACGGTAATCATTGCAGAGGATTCTGCACAAAGAAAAGCTGCAGATTGCAGATACAAAAGCATTGGCTTTGGTCCTTAAATTACAAAAAAGTTGATCCAGGTCCAGATCTGCTGATAAATTTGAATAAAAAAAATCCCAATTTCAGCTAGCGACATTCTGACAGCTCTATGGCAGATTTGCCAAGGACAAATTTTGGGCCTTATGATTATGACCATGACCTAAAGGGCACTTTACATGCAACGACATCGCTAACGAGATGTCGTTGGGGTCACGGAATTCGTGACGCACATCCGGCCTCGTTAGCGACGTCGTTGTGTGTGAAACGTAAGAACAACCTCTAATGATCAAAAATACTCACCTAATCGTTGATCGTTGACACGTCATTCTACTGTAATCCCAAATATCGTTGCTGCTTTTGGACGCAGGTTGTTCGTCTCTCCTGAGGCAGCACACATCTCTGTGTGTGACACCCCAGGAACGATGAACAACACCGTACCTGCGTCCTCTGGCAACGAGGTGGGCGTGTCTTTCCTTCGGCTGCTCTACGCCCCTCCGCTTCCATTGGCCGCCTGCCGTGTGACGTCGCTGTGACGCCGCTCAAACCACCCCCTTACAAAAAAGGCAGTTCGCCGGCCACAGCGACGTCGCTAGAAAGGTAAGTATGTGTGACGGAAACTAACGATATTGTGCGCCACGGGCAGCGATTTGCCCGTGACGCACAAACGATGGGGGCGGGTGCGATCGGCAGCGACATTGCTAGCGATGTCGCTGTGTGTAAAGTGGGCTTAAGACTTAAACAAAATTGATGTCACCAAGACCAAATAAATCAACACTTATAATTTATGTATTGACTTCTTAGCTGACAGCAGGAATAGATGTAGGTAATCTGCTTCTGAGTAGAAGTGAGAATATTTTCTTACACTGACACAAACTGATCTTGAAGTTACAATAACTGTTAACGGGAAGAAAAAATGTATAACTTTTCATTTTTAGTAATTAATCTTTGCGTAAAACATTAAAAGCCATAGTGCTGATTTATTAAAGGGGTTTTACAAGGTTATTGAAAACTATTTATATTGCGTGTGTGGTCATATAGTCCAAAATCCTAATATTCTCATTTCATAAATCATCTTTTTATGCTTTTACAGTACCGCTTTGTTAAACAATATATGAGGGACTGCTAATAAGTCTTTGGCTTTGTGATCTTTTGTTTCTATGGTAATGAATGTTACATCACATGAAAGCTTTGTGTCTAATATATGTTTTCAAAATTTTGTGTTTGTTGCTTATAGCAACAGTGCTCTACGCATGCGGGAAAACAAAATGGCGAGTCTAATGCGATATTCACAGCAACTAATAGCAGAGGAGTGATAATATTCTTGTTTCTGCAAGGAAAGTCCACAAAGGATATTCATGGTGAGATGTCGCAGACATTGGGGGATCTATTCCCTTCATATTCCACAGTTAAGAACTGGGTTGACAAATTTAAAATGCGCCACTTCAGCAGCAATGATGAGGAACGTCGTGGATGACAGAGTGATTGTTGTTCCGGAGATCGTCGATGCTGTGCACAACCTCATACTGGAGAATCAACGAATTTCAGCTAAAGGAATAGCAGACATCATGGGGATTTCCCATGAACGTGTTTGTGTCGTTATCCATGAACATTTGGACATGAGTAAGCATCAAAGTGGGTCCCCAAATGTTTGACAACAGATCAGAGAAGCATGCGAGTGAAAACTTCCCGGTCCATTTGTCAGCGTTTCCAGACTGATAATAACTTCCTGGATCGACTGGCCACCATGGATGAGACTTGGATTTATTTGTATGACCCTGAAAAAAAGGAGTATTCAAAAGAGTGGAGGCACAGTGGTTCTCCTCGTCCAAAGAAGTTCAGGGTGCAAAAATCAGCCACTAAGGTGATGGCGTCTGTGTTCTGGGATAAGGAGGACATGCTGCTAGTCGACTACCATCAATGTAAGGTATTACATAGAACTTTTGGAACAATTGAAGGCAGCTCTGAAGGTCAAAATGCACGGCAAGCTGTCCAAAGGAATCTTGTTCCTGGAAGGCAACGACTCCACCCACACTGCACAAGCGACCACAGCAAAACTGGCATAGCTGGGCTTCCAGCTGGTTGACCACCTACCTTATTCATCAAATATAGCTCCCTCCGACTATTATGTGTTTCCAAACCTAAAAAAACACCTCAAGGGTACCCAATTTCACACCATTTCTGATGCCATGGCTGCTACGTATGCCTGGTTTGAGGCAGAACCAAAATCCTTCTTTCTGCTAGGCTAATGTGGCGCCCTGGACTAGCCAGGTCGTCACAGGTACTACAACACAACACCCCCACCCCGAGATAGGCACATCAGTCAGACACAAATCCTTGTTGCCTCCCTCCAGGGGCTGATGTCCACACCAGGTGGGGTGGAGCCAGGCGGTTAGCCCCACCCACTGAGGAGTTCACAGTCCTGGAGGTGGGAAAGGAAGTTAGTGAGAGTTCAGTTAGGGAAAGAGTGAAGAAGTGGTAGTAGAGGAGCAAACGGACTGTGTCCGGGTACATGGCCCGGGCACCGAGAGCAAGGTTGGCAGACGGTGGTGGCCGTCTGCAGGAGAGGCAGATCAACGCGGAACCGTAGGACCGGGGACGGGCGGTGGCCCGCCGGTACCGAACTGGGGAGCAAAGTGAAGCCAGCACAAACCGGCAGGGCCTGCGGACCCCGACCAGGCTTGGAGTCGCCGTTAAACAGGTCAAATCCGTTAGTGACCGGAACCCCAGGGGTTTCCAAACAGCCAAGACCCGATTAAAGGCAACCGTCCAAACAGCGAAAGGGAAATACAGCTACCGCCACAGCTAGAGTTCCCAGGGCCAGAGCCTGCGGGCAAAAGGGCTCCTCCGGCACATATCCACGCTGGGGAGCGGGTTACCGGTGGGAAGCCATCGGGACCGAAGATACACAAAAAGTGCAGGGAAAGGCAGCCACCCCCAACCGTCCGTGAGAAATCACAGCAGCCGGCTGTGGGACCCGTCCATCCAACCGTTTACCAGAGACTTGCATCCATTTGTGGCTGAGTGAGTACTACCGTGCCGTCCGGCACCGCGCTGTGCAGTCCAAGCGCCCCCTGCACCTTGCCCGACCCTGCCTCCCCGTCACCTCTCCGGGCCCAGGGACCACCAACCCCACTACCCACGGAGGGGAGAGAAACATCCCAGCTGCTCCTTGTCATCGCTCCCGGGATCCCCGTCAACAGCAGCGGTGGTGCTCCAACCTCACCACAAACCGTGGGTGGCGTCACGGACCAAATCCTCCAAACCAAACTACTCCCCTTTCACTCACGGGCGAGGAGCGCCGCTCGACTACCCGGATCCAGCCCACCGCTCGAGCCGCCGAGCAGCAGTGCCGGACCCGAGCGTGGTGAGCGCAGCGCCCTCCCCGCCCGCGACACTAACAGAACTTGGAATACTGATGTAAGAAGTGTGTTGAGAGTGGATAGTATGTAGAATAAATGTAAAGTTTCATCATCCTATCTCGTTTTTTAGTGGGCAAAGCCAAAGACTCATTAGCAGCCCCTCGTAATCTATTAGCACAATTAGTGCTGTGCTATCAGTTTATTTTCGTTTTTGTTAAAGGTAACCTGTCACTAGATTTTTGAGGTATAAACCAAAACTAGCACCTTAAGCAGTGTGTTGTGCTTCATTCCATAAAGATGCATGTCATCCCCTGACTTCCCCTGTACAGCTCATAAATACCTTTTAAAAAGCTCCCTCGCTGTATGTAAATCTTTGGGTCCTTGAATGTGGCTCCTGTCCCTCCACTCCGAGCTGATGGCAGTCCTCTTGTGATGATTGACTTAGATGACACTTCCTGTGCCATCCACGTCGCCATGCAAAATCTTGAGCCTGGCAGAGACAATGGCGGCTCATGCAGGCGCACTTCGCTATGCCCTAAAGAGGGCAGAGTAAAATTCATAGGTGCGCATGCGCGAATTGACGAGGTCTCATTTTGACATGTATTTTCTTAAAAAGTACACCAGCCTTAGCAGATTTAAGAGAAATATTTAGTAATGTATGCATTTTGTATTGTACAGGACAGAATCCAAAGTGTACAAGCTGAGATGACTAGGTCTGGTGACCTGCTCAGCATTTTAGTGGGATGGTTGGGCAAGATTAGGACATGAAGGTTTGACAATCTTGTCATCTATTCTTGGGAATTCAGGGATGCCATATATAACTATCATTGGATCCCTTTCTGGAGGATTAATAGACAATGTACCCGTGGAACGCAACATATCGATAGCCTCCTGATGAACCCCAAATATCGTTGAATTAAAAGGGGGAAAACGCGCTGAGGAAGAGGTGGAAGAATTTTATACCCTGGGTGACCTGATAGCGGAGTGCTCTTAATAAATGGGAGTAATTACACCTCATATAAGTTTTATGTGCACTGGAAACCCATTTAGGTCAAATATTGGCGAATGTGAATCTATATTAATTGAACTATGGAGTCTCGTTGAAACTGTGTGATATTAAGATCTGCTGACACAGATGGGTAAATATCCAAAAATCAAGAAACTATCAATGGACTATATGACCGCTTATTGGATTAGGTCTGTCTTGTCTGGATAAGTGTTGCTATAAATGGCTTGCTCCCTGCTTTGCGCCTAATATATCTTTTTTTTTTCTTCTACCCCTGGGGGGCCATTGTCCTAATACCTATTCTATTTCTGTAGACTATCAGCCGAGGGGCCTACGTTTAGGGATAGGTAGGGTTTGAATAAGTACAACCTACGTTTCTCGGGGACACCAATAACGTAGGGTGTTCCTCCGTGGGTAGGTAGCATATTACATGGGATGCTAGCAGAGGCAACTAGCATAGTGCATTGTATTTAGTACTAATTTTATAGTAATACTAGCTGTACTACCTGGCTTCACCCGGGTTTATAACTGCTGTTAACAAAATAGAATGTATTAACAAAAATGTATTCTGCACACAAAAACCACAAAACAAATAGATATAAATGTAATTATAATGTCTGTCTCCCCCTCTGTATATATCTCTCTGTCTCTCTCTCTCTCTTTGTCTGTCTGTCTCTTTCCCTGTCTGTCTCTGTCTCTTTTTCCATCTGTCTCAATCTCATTCCCTGTCTGTCTATCTCTGTCACTTTCCGTTTGTCTCTTTCAGTGTCTGTCTCTTTCCCTCTGTCTGTCTCTTTCCCTCTGTCTGTCTCTTTCCCTCTGTCTGTCTCTTTCCCTCTGTCTGTCTCTTTCCCTCTGTCTGTCTCTTTCCCTCTGTCTGTCTCTTTCCCTCTGTCTGTCTCTTTCCTTCTGTCTGTCTCTTTGTCTGTCTCTTTGTCTGTCTCTTTACCTGTCTTTGTCTGTCTCTTACCCTGTCTGTCTCTTTCCCTTTCTTTCCCTGTCTGTTTCCCTGTGTCTGTCTGTGTCTCTTTGTCCGTGTCTGTCTCTTAACCTCTCTCTTTCCCTGTCAGTTTGTCTCTTTGTCTGTGTCTGTCTCTTTGCGTCTGTCTCTTACCCTGTCTATGTCTGCCTCTTACCCTGTCTGTGTCTGCCTCTTTCCCTGTCTGTGTCTGTCTATTTCCCAGGCTGCATTGTGACATGCCAACATTCCATTTAAGGGCATGGCTGTGCATTCTTCTGAAGTTCTGGCTGCACTGTGGCTATCAGCTCCATTCGCTTTAATGGAGGCAGGTTTTTGGTGAATAACTGTAAAGCGCAGGGTTAAAAATTTCCCCTCAAAACATAGCCTATGACACTCTCGGGGTCCAGAAGTGTGAGTGTGCAAAACTTTGTGGCTGTAGCTGCGATGGTGCAGATGCCAATCCCGGACATACACACACACACACGCATACACACACACACACACACTTAATAATTGCTGTTAACAAAATAGAATGTATTAACAAAAATGTATCCTGCACACAAAAAACACAAAACAAATAGATATAAATGTAATTATAATGTCTATCTCCCCCTCTGTATATATCTCTTGGTCTCTCTCTCTCTTTGTCTGTCTGTCTCTTTCCCTGTCTGTCTCTGTCTCTTTCTCCGTCTGTCTCAATCTCTTTCCCTGTCTGTCTATCTATCTCTTTCCCTGTCTGTCTATCTATCTCTGTCACTTTCCCTGTCTGTCTCTTTCCCTCTCTTTCCCTCCTCAATCTCTTTCCCTGTCTGTCTATCTATCTCTGTCACTTTCCCTGTCTGTCTCTTTCCCTCTCTTTTTAATGTCTGTCTCTTTCCCTCTCTTTCCCTGTCTGTTTCCCTGTGTCTGTCTCTGTCTCTTTACCTGTCTGTGTCTGTCTCTTAACCTGTCTCTCGCTTTCCCTCTCTTTCCCTGTCTGTCTCTTTGTCTGTGTCTGTCTCTTACCCTGGCTGCATTGTGACATGCCAACATTCCATATAAGGGCGTGGCTGCGCATTCTTCTGAAGTTCTGGCTGCACTGTGGCTATCAGCTCCATTCGCTTTAATGGAGGCAGGTTTTTTGGTGAATAACTGTAAAGAGCGGGGTTAAAATTTCCCCTCAAAACATAGCCTATGACGCTCTCGGGGTCCAGAAGTGTGAGTGTGCAAAATTTTGTGGCTGTAGCTGCGACGGTGCGGATGCCAATCCCGGACATACACACACACACACACACACACACACACACACACACACACATACACACACACACACATTCAGCTTTATATATTAGATTGTATTACTCCATTGTTATATATTTTGTATTGTCTTTTGGGTATAATTTTTTAATTATATTAGAATAAAGTAATTTTTAAAAACAATTAGGCTATCAATATATTTGTAGTCTGTTAAGGACCCTAGTTAAATAATCCAAAAATGTTTGGGTACTGTATAGTTTGGTGACAGATCAGTTTTAAATTCAAAGTGGACACCTACTTTAAGACATGCAGTAGTTATTTTAGATACTATGAAATATTTAAGGCTTTGGGCACATCTTTTAAATTCCATGTGTGCCGTCCCCGTGCCAGCAGCCGTGCTGCTCGGATCCGGATCTGCGGTATGGCTCGAGGGACTCTACCGGACCCGGGGGTCGCGCGGACACTTTGAATAAAAAGGGGACGTATTTGTACGGATGTTGTTGAAAACTATCTATTTGTGACGCCACCCACGGTGTGTGGTGAGGTGTAGCACCACCGCTGCTGTTGTGGGGCTCCCGGGGGCGATGGGCTGGCAGCTGGATGTTAACCCCTCCGTGGGTAGGGATGGATGCCCCTGGGCCCAATGTCTCTGTGCAGGGGATGGTAATGGCAGGGGCCGGCGTACCCGGTCAGACCGGGGATGTTACTCACGGTTGAATAAATCACACAAGTCCTTTGGTAAACCAAGGTGATGGTGGCCGGCTGCCGCGGCTGGGGGTGTATTTCTGGTCCCACACCGTGCCGGTGGTCAATGTCCCTTTCCTCTGCACTTTGTGTTTTCTGTGATGGATTTCCCGGTGTGTAACACAGGAGTCTGCTCCCGGTCCTTTGGTTGGGAGCCGTGCTCGTCTGACGCTGACCCGTGGGATCTACCGGGCCCTGGCGGATGCCCTACCCCTCTCGGTGGGTGGTTGTCTACTTTTCAGGAGTTAGGTTGGGACAGGACCTAAAATCGTGCCCTCAATTGGTTAATTAGCTAGGCCGTTGGTGCCGGTCCTGGCCTGGCTTCAGGGTCCAAGTACCCCCTTTGTGTATGGCTTCTGGGTCGGTTCTCCAGTGTCGGTACCAGTGGGCTACAACCCTGCCCCGGTCCACCTCGGATCTTTGGCAGTCATCTTCCAGTCTCCTGCTGGCACTGACCACTGTCTGCCAACCTAGCCAGTACGCCGGGGCTCCATCCCCGACGCCTGTCAACTTGAACCCTCACTTCAACTGACTGAGCTTAACTCCTCCACTAACTCCAAACTCTAAAACTCTTCTCTCTCCTTTTCCCGCCCCGGGTTCTCCAGACCCCTAGGTGGGCGTTCTCCTTCTGCCTGGTCCCGCCCACTGGTGTGTCTGTCCTTCCCTGAGGGGGTGAGTAGGGTTTTGTCGGCTGGTTTAACCCTGTGTGGGAGAGGTGTTATGCGGGGGCCTGTACTGTGTGACTACCTGGTTTTGCCAGGGCGTCACACATGTACTAATGCATCAATTAAGACCATCCATGTAAAAAATAATAGCTAGGAATGTGTGGTGCAAATTAAAAAAAACTAAAATAACAAATTTATTTAGGTATTTTACTAAAATAAAAAAACCCTCACCTGTAGAACATGAAAGCCACTGTGCACACACTTTGAAGAAAGAGAAAAGTCAGGAAAATTCCACTTGACAAACAAGAAGAGTCAGTAGTGCTTGAAGGACATGATGTATGTAAACTTGCCTAGAAGAAAAAAAAAGTTATTGGTCTCAATGGAACACTATACAATCATTGATCTATGAGCTATAGCTAGGGAGAGATCCTTTAATCATAATGAGTAAATGGAGGGAAAGCCAGTGGGGAGCAACCAGGTAGTCAGCTCTCCGACAAATAGAACTGGCCACAAATGTTTAAGCTGTTTTCTCATACAATGCTTTCTGGTAAAACATAGCTTTATATGTTGGGGACATCTGTTACTAAGTCATGCTGCTCGTGTATAGGACAGCATAAATGCCAGGTTAGTTTAAAGGTAGTCTGTTGATCCCAAACTGAAATTGAACTATTTAGTCCTTCATATACTGGGCTTAGCTCCTTATAAAAACTATATTGGTACTGTAGATTTTAGTAAATGTGTTTTAGAAAAAAACAACTGCCTGACATGTAGTTAAGGGTTCATGGCGTGACAAAAGGCTTTCTGCAACTGTTCACCAGCTCAATTACAACTCTCTACTACCCCCACATTCACTGTGTGCAGAATTATTAGGCAAGTTATTTACACTCACAGATAATCTTATTACATCTGGACAAACGGCCTACACCTTGTGCAGAATTATTAGGCAAATTGTATTTTAGAGGATTTTTTTATTATTGATCAACAACTATGTTCTCAATCAACCCAAAAGACTCATAAATTATCAAAGCTTCATATTTTTGGAAGTTGGAGGGGTTTTTTTTAGATTTGGCTATCTTAGGAGGATATCTGTTTGTGCAGGTAACTATTACTGTGCAGAATTTTTAGGCAACTTAATAAAAACCAAATATATTCCCATCTCACTTGTTTAATTTCATTTATAACAGCACAAAATTTAGAAATAAACATTAAACATATCTGACATGCAAAAACAAAACCCAAAAAAATTAGTGACCAATATAGCCACCTTTTTTTATGATGGACACTCAACAGCCTACCATCCATAGATACTGTCAGTTGCTTGATCTGTTTACATTGCGTGCAGCAGCCACCACAGCCTCCCAGACACTGTTCCGAGAGGTGTACTGTTTTCCCTCCCTGTAGACCTTACATTTATGAGGGACCACAGCTTCTCTATGGGGTTCATATTAGGTGAAAAAGAGGGCGATGTCATTATTTTTTCATCTTTTAGACCTTTACTGGCCAGCCATGCCGTGCAGTAGTTGGATGCATGTGATGGAGCATTGTCCTGCATGAAAATCATGTTTTTCTTGAACGATACTGACTTCTTCCTGTACCACTGCTTGAAGAAGTTGTCTTCCAGAAACTGGCAGTAGGTCTGGGAGTTGAGCTTCACTCCATCCTCAACCCGAAAAGGTCCCACAAGTTCATCTTTGATGATACCAGCCCATACCAGTACCCCACCTCCACCTTGCTGGCGTCTGAGTCGGAGTAGAGCTCTCTGCCCTTTACTGATCCAGCCTCTGGCCCATCCATCTGGACCATCAAGAGTCACTCTCAATTCATCAGTCCATAAAACCTTTGAAAAATCAGTCTGAAGATATTTCTTGGCCCAGTCTTGACGTTTTCTCTTATGTTTCTTGTTCAAAGGTGGTCGTTTTTCAGCCTTTCTTACCTTGGCCATGTCCCTGAGTATGGCACACTTTGTGCTTTTTGATACTCCAGTAACGTTGCAGCTCTGAAATATGGCCAAACTGGTGGCAAATGGCATCTTGGCAGCTTCACGCTTGATTTTCCTCAATTCATGGGCAGTTATTTTGTGCTTTTTTTGCCCAACACGCTTCTTGCGACCCTGTTGGCTATTTGCCATGAAACGCTTTATTGTTTGGTGATCACACTTCAAAAGTTTGGCAATTTCAAAACTGCTGCATCCCTCTGCAAGACATCTCACAATTTTGGACTTTTCAGAGCCCATCAAATCTCTCTTCTGACCCATTTTGCCAAAGGAAAGGAAGTAGCCTAATAATTAAGAACATCTTATATAGGGTGTTGATGTCATTACACCACACCCCTCCTCATTACAGAGATGCACATAACCTGATTTACTAAATTGGTAGTTGGCTCTGAAGACTATACAGCTTGGAGTAGGACAACATGTATAAAAGGTATCATGTGATCAAAATACTCATTTGCCTAATAATTCTACACACAGTGTAGTAATTAGGAATGCGCATGCACTGCCACTATGCATGTTGGTGGTCGGCCGCACCAGTGTCACTATGTGTATGGCTGTGAAATTAGATCAGGAAGCGCTCCAAATCATGCACTGAGAACCACAAATAGGGGTGAGGTAGAGTATTGTAATTGATGGGGTGGAAAGGTTCACTGAGCCTTTGTTCATGCCAAGGGTGCACTGAAGACACCTCATCTACATATGTAATAAAATTGTTTTTTTTTCTAAAACTCATTTTCTAAAATCTACAGTACCAGCATGATTTGTATCCCCTATATAAAGGACTAAATCTTTCATTTTCAGTTTTCAGAGTGACACACTTCCTTTGGCTACAGGAATAAAACTGTATTTTCACCAAAAACTGAAAGTTTTTCATACATCAGTTACTCCCTACATCAGATTTTCAGAACTTACAACTCTACAATAAGATTGTTTTATAGATCAGTAAAAACATTGTCTAGTGTAAATTACTTGATATTGAAATTAGATGGCTTCAAAGACAAGGGACTTGGTCTTCTAAGACTTCCCACTGGTTCAAGATACCATCATTGGTTACTTGACATGTAACAATATGATTTCCAAGGGTCTTTGTAAGAAGTACAATAATGGGCGTAAATGTGTCAGAAAGAGGATTTTTTGCAGTTATCATAAAATCTCTTCCTCTTAAGCCTTCATTGGTGCACACTGGAAACCATGGATGAAATACCACCCCGATAACCAAAACGCAAACACATGCTTAATGGGGTAAATAAGAGAGAGAGCTGTGTCCCACAATGAAGGTTAAGAGATTTTACTGGGAGTACCAGAAATCTTCTGTTCCCTGGTGCATCATTGCGGGTTCCAGGAAACCATTGGACATCCTATAGAAGTCCTTGGGGTGGTAATTAAACCTAATAAAAGTTGTAAAGGGGAGTGTTTTTATATGCATATATGTATGGGGATACACCTATAGCTATATACTGGAAATATACACCGATGAGCAAAAAGGTAAGAATGTTTTCAACTTTTGACTTTCAGGTTCCATATCTTACCATCCACTACAGCTTTAAGCGTGAGACTACCTTCATTTCATAGATAATCATCTTGGCTACCTCATACATAAATTTGAATATTTAGCATATGATTAGTTATGCAGATTCTTGTCATGTCATGATTCCTTATTCCTCTCCTATCCTAAACCCCAAGGTTTATTTCCTCTGTATTCACTCTTTCCCCTTGCATTAATCCCTTTCTCTCCAGCCTATTATCCCATCCTACACTTCTCCTATATCCCTCTTCTGATAACTGTATCCTTATATTCTCCTCTAGAGTTAGGCGGCCTTTGCACACTACGACATCGCAGGTGCGATGTCGGTGGGGTCAAATAAAAAATGACGCACATCCGGCATCGCATGCGACATAGTAGTGTGTAAAGGCTCGATGATACGATTAACGAGCGCAAAAGCGTCGTAATCGTATCATCGGTGCAGCGTCGGCGTAATCCATAATTACGCTGATGCGACGGTCCGATGTTGCTCCTCGCTCCTGCGGCAGCACACATCGCTGTGTGTGAAGCCGCAGGAGCGAGGAACATCTCCTACCGGCGTCACAGCGGCTTCCGTAGAATATGCGGAAAGAAGGAGGTGGGCGGGATGTTTACATCCCACTCATCTCCGCCCCTCCGCTAAGATTGGCCGCCTGCCGTGTGACGCCGCAGTGACGCCGCACGACCCGCCCCCTTAATAAGGAGGCGGGTCGCCGGCCAGAGCGACGGTCGCAGGACAGGTGAGTCCATGTGAAGCTGCCGTAGCGATAATGTTCGCTACGGCAGCTATCACAAGGATATCGCTGCTGCGACGGGGGCGGGGACTATCGTGCTCGGCATCGCAGCATCGGCCTGCGATGTCGCAGCGTGCAAAGTACCCCTTAGGCTAGGTTCACATTTCCGTTGTTTTGCATCAGTGACATGCGTTGCTTGACGCTTGTGACTGATGCGTTATACAACGGATGACAAGAATAAGAATTCATTGTCGGACTACATTGTAAAACGTGAGAGAGAGAGAGCGATCAGCTGATCGCTCTCATTAGCCGGCCGCCGGCTTTTGAGAGCGAACAGATGATATCCCGGCAGCCGGCTAATGAGAGCGATCAGTTGATCGCTCTCATTAGCCGGCCGCCGGGTGATCAGCTAATTGCTCATAGCAGCCGGCCGCCGGGTGATCAGCCGATCGCTCACAGAAGCCGGCCACCGGGTGATCAGCTGATCGCTCACAGAAGCCGGCCGCCGAGCGATCAGCTGATCGTTCGGCCGCAGAGAGAGCATACGCAGTGCAATCAAAAAGATTACGCTGCTCAAAAAAACGCTACATGCTGCGTTCCTGCCGCCCGACGGTCAGTCGTTCCACGACTGATCAGTCGGGCGGAGGATGCAACGCAGCATCATCAGTCCCAATCTGCTGCTCATACAAGCATATGCGAACAACGGAATCCGCCAAACGGATTCCGTTGTTTACCAGAGCCGCGGATTGTGACTGATACAAATTGACGGAAATGTGGACCTAGCCCTAGGGATAGTTCTGCAGTGTCACAAGGTAGAAGTAGGGACGTGTGTATGTATATGTGTGTTTGCGGGCATTGGGATGTGGGCGGTTAAAGTGTTTCTAATGGGATGGTGGAGGTTTTATAATCATGCATGATTTTTTGCCACTATAGTACTGTATGTAATAAAAAACTTGTTTAACTTCACCTGCACAAAGTGTGAATCGCCGCGCACATTAAATAGGGTAAAGGAACAGTAACATTTATACATAGGAAAAAGGAGAGAAACTAAACAGTATATTAGAGTTTATTATTAGAATATGAATTTCGGATAACTCTATTACCCTTTTACAACAGTGTTGCAAAAGAAAAATTAACAGTCCCTCATTAACAGTCCCTCAAGCTGCAATCCAAGTAATTGCTGCTTGCAGAACCTTTCTGCCAAGACATGCATCAGCCAACACAAAGGTATGAACGTTGTAAAACTTTGAATAAGTATGGACTGATGATCAAGTTATGGCATCACACAGTTGTAAAACAGATGTCTGTTGACATATGGCCCAAGAGGTTCCCAACGACTTGTCGTAGTGAGTCCTAATGTGTCAAGTAGGAACTGCACAGATAATCTAAAATCATCCAGCAACTGTGGAGTTAAAGCTTCCCTAGCAGACAGGAAATATCCAGCACAGACCCAAGATGATGCTGGGAAGCAGTGAGTGTGTATTAGGGTTGGGCATTCTGGCTCTTTTTGGTGATCAGGTTCCCATAGCTCCGCTCATCAAAAAGATTGGCTCCCTATGAAATGATGAAACCCCGCCCACCCATGGCAAAACCCCGCCCACTTACAAGGGACCAATTAACTATTCAGTGGGCAGGGTTTAGCTGCGGGTGAGCGGGGTTTCAGCGGCGAAAACAGCCGTTTGGAGAATTTAGTGGCTCTCACTGGGGATCCGGCTCCTGTCGGTCACAGCAGGGAGCCGGAGCTCTGTGTGGGATCGTTCGCGAGGGACCGACACATCACTAGTGTGTATTTGCCTCTGCAAAGGAAAGAAGTGTCTGTTTGTCTCTCTGCAAAGGACCAGTGCTAAGGATAGTGTAGTGTAATGTAGTGTGTGTATCCTGAGAAAAGACTAACACTACAGATGCCAGCCAGTTCAGGACAGAGACTGCCAGGAATGGAGAACAGCTCAGGACAATTCAAACTCAAACTGTTGTGCAGGATAGAAGAATGACTCGCCCTTCCCCCTCACATCACTGCATAAGGTACAGTGTTCTGCTCTGTGTACATCCACTGTGTAAAGCTACTATCAAATCAGCAGTATTGTGCCGAAATGCCGGATCTGTCAGAAATGCGGTACAGGTTAATACAGTTAAATGGAATTGCGGCAAGATAAGGTCACATGCATCCAAACGCATGTAAAGTGCGGTGACATGTAGTGCTGTACACCCCTGACAACATTCAGCTTGTGTAAGGACATCTCAGAGGGATAAGAGGTCAAAAAGTAGAAGGAAAGAAGGAAATTATGCTCACTAAAGTAAAGGGCGGAAACCACCTTTTTGGGAGAAAAGAGGATATTAGACGCAAGACCACCTTATCTTAGTAAAGGTCAAGAAACAGAGACGGACAGGAGTGAGCTCTTCGTACTGAGACTTGCCTGATGGAAGTGATCACTATCAATAAGGCTTCCTTACAAAAAAGCCAGAGAGGTCCCATGGATCCAAGGAGCGGCACTATGGCAGCATCAAATGCACCACACACAGAAGGAAAATCTTGGATTGAAGCTTGGCAGCCAGGTTCTTCTGAAAAAGAATTATCAAAGCTGATACCTGGCCCATGAGGTAACAGAGCCAATACAGACTCAAGACTGGACTGCAACAAAGAGAGAAGAACCAGAAGGGAGAATGACAAAGGAGCAACATGGTTGAATTAACACCAATGAAGAAAGGTCATTCAGGTTCAATGGTAGATACACTTTGAATCATGGTCATTGTTTGAATGACCTGATTGGAGAGGCCTGAAGACGTCAGATGACTTGGAGATCAAGTGGCAGTGAAGGCTGAGCACATGGCCAAGCCTTTCACTTTGAAGGTGGACTTGGCCAAGGACTTGACATGTTTGTCCATAGAGTCCTTTAAAGACGCCACCTCTGAGAGGGAAAGGGCTGTGGTTCTTAATATTCGAGAGACCCTATAATCCAAAGTGGGCTGGAAAAGGTCCCCTCAGGCTCTACTGGAAAGGGTATGATATCGATATCTCCATGCACTTTAGGATGTGGAAACTTTCCTCTGGGTGCTCCCACACTTTATTTAGCACCTCAACAAACTCCTCATGGTTGGAGAAACATTTAATAGCATGTCTGAGTCTCCTGAAGAGCCTTGATGACATTAAGGGGTACTTTGCACGCTGCGACATCGCAAGCTGATTGTAGCGATGCCGAGCACGATAGTCCCCGCCCCCGTCGCAGATGCGATATCTTGTGATAGCTGCCGTAGCGAACATTATTGCTACAGCAGCTTCACACGGACTTACCTGCCCTGCGACATCGCTCTGGCCGGCGACCCGCCTCCTTCCTAAGGGGGCGGGTCGTGCGGCGTCACAGCGACGTCACACGGCAGGCGGCCAATAGAAGTGGAGGGGCGGAGATGAGCAGTACGTAAACATCCCACCCACCTCCTTCCTTCCTCACTGCAGGCGGGACGTAGGTAGGGAGATGTTCCTCGCTCCTGCAGCTTCATACACAGCGATGTGTCCTGCCGCAGGAACGAGGAACAACATCGTACCTGTCGCTGCAGCGAAATTATGGAAATGACCGACACTACACAGATCACCAATTTTCGACGCTTTTGCAATCGTTTATCGGTGCTTCTAGGCCTTACACGTTGCGACGTCGTTACCGGCGCCGGATGTGCGTCACTTTCGATTTGACCCCGACGAGATCGCAGTAGCGATGTCGCAACGTGCAAAGTACCCCTTAGGGATTGGTTGACTGCCTAAACAAGACTATCAACAATTTATTTTATCCTCATCATCTCGTCAGAGTCCAAATTAAAGGGGTGGTTCACCCATTTTTTTTTTTTCCCCCAATGATTATCACTTACCATTGTATGCATCTTCTCCATTGTCTTCTGTTTCCAGTTCTGGCACTGAGCGGCGCTATCCTGCATGCTCAGTGCCTGTCACATGACCCCCTGGTGCTGTGGCCGCCGGCATCCTCTGATGTCCCGGCATTTCCGGGCTCTCAAACTAGACGGGTACGTCACAGGATGCCGGCGCCACTCACACTGATTAACTGGGCTGTGGGCGGTGACTACCGCACGTCACAGCACAACATCAAGGGGAGGATCCGGAGGATGCCAGTGTGGAGCGGTGAAGGCAGAGTGTGCTCTTACCCTCCGTCAGCTGTGGGAAGTACGGGCTCCAGTGTGGAGTACAGGGGGGGTTTCCTCCACTGAAATCCCCCCTGTCACGCAAGTATGTGATCACACTGTCCACCCGCCCGCTGTGCTCAGCTGTCAGGAGAGCGGGCGGTGTCGGCAGTGTGATCATATACTCCCACCAGCAGCACAGGTGACCGGACGCTGCATGGGACCAATCTGCTCCACTCTGTCACCTACACAACAAGTCCCACAGTGGAGACAGTTAGTGACATGTAGCATCCGGTCACCTGCACAACAAGTCCCAGAGTGGATACAGTGACATGCAGCACACTATGTGTCAGAGCAGAGCATGTCACCAACTTGCTCTGCTCTGTCACCTGCGGTGCTGCATGTCACGTTTTTGCCGCGATTTGGTGCGTTTTTTGCTGAGTTTTTGCTCACTGCGTTTTTAATCAGTGCACAATGCCATTAAAGATTGTTGATGAAAAAAAAAAAAGGTCTGATGTCATTTCCTTATTCAAAATGTTCATTGTATGCAGGAGAGCAGACAGCAGCTGCAGAACTAGTGTATGCAGGAGGTCAGACAGCAGCTGCAGAACTACAAGACTCAGCATCCTCCATTCACTAGTGTATGCAGGAGAGCAGACAGCAGCTGCAGAACTACAAGGCTCAGCATCCTCCATCCAGGACTGTATGTAGTTTTTTACCCAAAAAGAAAAAAAAATGACATGGGCTTCGCCATATTTTTGTATGCTAGCCGGGTACAGCAGGCAGGTACGGGCTGCCCCCAACCCCCAACTGCCTATTTGTACCCGGCTGGGAACCAAAAATATAGAGAAGCCCTTTTTTTTTTTAATTATTTCATGAATTTCATGAAATAATTAAAAAAAAAAAAAAACGACGTGAGCTTCGCCTAATTTTGGTGTCCAGCCGGGTACAAGTAGGCAGCTGGGGATTGGAATCCACAGTGCAGGGTGCCCATGCTTTCTGGGCACCCCCACTGCGAATTGCAGTCCGCAGCCACCCCAGAAAATGGTGCTTTCATAGAAGCGCCATCTTCTGGCGCTGTATCCAACTCTTCCAGCTGCCCTGATGCCGGGTGGCTAGCTGGGTAATAATGGAGTTAGGGCTAGCTGTATATTATCAGCTAGCCCTAAGCCCGAAATTCATGGTGTCACGCCAATATTAGACATGGCCACCATGAATTTCTAGTAATGATAAAAAAAAAAACACAACACACAGAAAAATATTTTTATTAGAAATAAAACACAACACAATTAGTGACTCCATCTTTATTGAAATAAACCCCCCTCCGCAGTAATCCTGGGTTAGGGTCCCGCGCCGTCCAATCCGGATCCAATATCATCTGATCGGTTTTCTGGAAGGCAAGGCGATCAGATGATGTGTCAGGTTAAACTACGTGAATCGCATCACACAGCAGCTGATTGTATAAAAGCCGATTATACAATCAGCTGATGTATCAGTAGAAAAAAAAAATAAATAAATAAATACTCACGTCTGTGCTGATTACCGGCAGCTACTGCAGCGGAGTCTGATCCTGGCCCATCACTGCAGGAGCTGCCGGTAATCAGCTGATGAAGTCCCCTGACGGCAGGATCAGCTGATAGCCGGCCGGGTGCGAAAAAGCCGGCGACACCGCGAGAATCGATCAGCTGATGCGTCAGGTGACTGTATCAGGTGATCCACCGCCAGGTCCTGCAAGCTTCGTACGTGCCCCGGGGAGACTGCACACAGCCAGAGCGGCGGTACCGAGACAGGGGCTGGAAGCAGGCATGGCACCGGGACCCTGCAGACAGGTGAGTATGACATACACACACACATACACACTCACACACACACTGTATATACACACACGCACACACACTGTATATACGCACACACTGTATATACACACACACTGTATATATGCACACACACTGTATATATGCACACACACTGTATATACACACACACACTGTATATACGCGCACACATATACTGTATATACGCGCACACACACTTTCTTCCCCTGGCTGTGTAGAGCTGCTGCTGTCTCTGTGTGATTGCTCTCAGTGCATCAACTGGGAAGAGGCAGGGAGGAGGGTTTGGTCGGAGAGCAGAGTGGGTGTATTAGACACAATGGGTGTGTTAGATAAGCCAGACACCGCCCTAGAGCCACAAAGAATTCTGGGACTTGTAGGAACTGAACACAGGAAGTCAGAGGAGAGATTAACCCCATCAGAGCTGGAGCCAGCAATGAGCATGTGCTGCTAGTGCACAATAAAAGGTAATTTTGCTGAAAAAACATAATAGATGTGTTGAGGGGCACATATTAGCAAGATTTATCAGAAAAAAAAAATTCAGTTTTGGTAACTGGACAACTTCTTTAAAGTTCGAGTTGGAGCTAGGCTCTGACTTCTGTTGAAACTGGACCTTAGAGAATGGGGAACCAAATAGAGATTGGATCTATAGAGATGTGGAGACAGGGAGACCTGGAAGATTAACTCTTCTGAGGCTGCTTAGACTGCTTATGCATCAAAGTTTAGAGTGCACACACCTAGAGGAGGTGCAAGTGAAACGTGGAGTGGAGTCTCAGGATAGTAGAGAATATTCAATTCATGCAGAAGAGATAAGTTTATTTAAATAGTGCAACTAACAATGAAGAATTTGGCACGGTGGCTCAGTGGTTAGCATTGCAGTCTTGCCGCGCTTGGGTCCTGGGTTCAAATCCCACCAAGCACAACATCTGCAAGGAATTTGTATGTTGTCTCTGTGTTTGCGTGGGACTCCTCCGGGTACTCTGGTTTCCTTCCACACTGCAAAGACATACTGATAGGGACTTTAGATTGTGGGACCCAATGGGGACAGTGTTGCCAATGTATGTAAAGCGCTGTAGAATTAATGGTGGTATATAAGTGAATAAATATTTATATTATTATTATTGTGTTCCTTCATTGAGACTGTTGTGATGTTTCGATTTGACAAAATCTTTTTCAAACCGTCGCTTTATGAAGGGCACTGTAGATAAAAATTAATATATGTGTAAAGCGCTTTGTGGCAGTATATAGTGCCCCATAACATTAATCCATATATTCATCTATATCCAGTGTTCTCCATACAGCCCCGGTTTGAAAAAGATTTTGTCAATCGAAATATCGCAACGATCGCAATCAAGGAACACAATCAAATTCTTCATTGTTAACTGCACTATTTAAATAAACTTTACACTTATGTTTGAATTGAGTCTGCAGTGAATATTCTCTACTAGACTGCTTATGCAATCTGCAATGCTGATACGGAGTAGTTAGTGGGTCTGAGCCACTCTGGGCAGTGGTTAGAGTACCAGGGATGGGAGCGGCGTTTGGCAGTTGTGCTCTATGTGGGCCATGGGTGGGCTCTTGAGCAGGCATCAGTTGAGACAATGAGCAGTTGCAAGCAATGCAGATAGCTATTGGTTGGCTCGAAGGAAGTTTGCATGAGAAGCATGCAAAATAAGGAACCAGGGCAGGCTGGGCAGTCAAGCCTGAGCAATCTTCTCTGAGTTTTGTCAAGATAGGAGATAGAGAAGGCAAACAGGTAAAGAAAACAAAAGAAATAGCCAATGCATTAAAAAATGAGAGAGAGCTGCAGGGGTAACTATAGTGTCAGTCCCCTGGTAGGCACACAGCCTACCCGGTCCTGAAAAGGTGTCCATGCTCTGATGGGGGTGTCTGAAAATGCAGAGCTGAGCTGCTGGTGATATGTGGTGGGGAAGGCAGTATGCAGTGTAGTAGGTTTCTTCCCCTGAGAGCACTTTCCATAGAGCATGAACATGAGAGTGTCCATAGAAAAGGGGAAGGGGTAAAAACTAGCCAAAGGACAGAAGGAAAGCCTACTCAAGCCTGGGACGTGGCCTGCCATGAGCTGACTAGGTCACAATTGAAGCCATGGATTAAATTAGAATCCCAACCCCGCAGGAGAAGCAGGAGTGCTGTAGGCTGTGATGGGCTGAAACAGGAGGAATGATGCCAAACAAGCAATAGAGGCTTGAGTTGGGTTATTGGACCCAGCTGAAGAGGATGTTGACGGGCAATGAGAAACTCAGAGAATGAGCAGTGCAACCCAAGAGGCAATGGCCATGCCACAGGGGTACAGACAAGCAACAGTAAATCGGAAACTGGTGTGGGCAGCAAAAGAGAAGTGTGACGATTGAGGTGTCACAAGGAGCAGTCATAGGGAAGACACTAGCACAATCCAGCACTGGTGTGTGGCACCTATTTAACTATCCTGAAGATGCTTGATCCTGTGGGCCTGGGAGCCCTGAATCCAACTTCTCCTTCTCCTGAATCCAACTTTTCCCCACCATGCTCTGGGGGGAAAAGGGGCCGTTAGAAGTCAAAAGGCAAAGTACTATATGCTTAAGTACATGATTATTGACTACATCAAGGTACTATAGTCCTGCTATCCAAATGAGAGCAGGTACAAAGTGATCACTACAGGCTGTTCTCTCCATCCCTAGTGGAGTGAACACAGTGGCAATTCCTGCAGATTTACCCAAACCTGAAGAACAAAGGAGAGAGAGGTTAGAACAATACAGTCAAATCATAGGTTTACACAGGTATGGATCCCAGATCTGTGTCTGCCGCCTATGGGACACTAAGCTAAAAATTGATTTAATAGTCCAGTTGTAGCCTACTGAAGAGAAAGTCATGTTCTTATGCGGGCGTCACACGGTACGATCTATCGTGCGATCGCACGAGCGATCGTACCCGCCCCCGTCGTTTGAGCGTCACGGGCAAATCGCTGCCCATGTCGCACAAAGTCATTAAACCACCGCAACACGTACTTACCTGCTGAGCTACCTCGCTGTGGGCGGCGAACATCCTCTTCCTGAAGGGGGAGGGACGTTTAGCGTCAGAGACGTCACACAGCCGCCGGCCAATAGAAGCGGAGGGGCGGAGATGAGCGGGACGTAAACATCCCGCCCACCTCCTTCCGTCCGCATAGCTGGTGGGTGCCGCGGGACGCAGGTAAGCTGTGTTCATCGTTCCCGGGGTGTCACACGGAGCGATGTGTGCTGCCCCGGGTACGATGAACAACCGACGCCATGAAAAATAAACGATTTTTTAAAAATAAGCGACATGTACACGACTCACGATTTGTGACCGATTCAGCGTCGCTCGGAGGTGTCACATGAAACGACGTCGCAAAGGATGCCGGATGTGCGTCACGAAAACCGTGACCCCGACAATGCATCGCACGATAGCTCGTCTCCTGTGACACCAGCATTAGTGTCAGCATTTTAGTGACAGTAGATGCCACTCATGGTTTCCTGTGCCCCACAATGAGTTGCATGAGAAAAAGCAATTTTAGCAAGCATAAGCAATGTCAGGGGAAAATAATTTTGTAAACTGATCTAAAAATTAAGACTTTATCGGCAAAGAGTTAATAGCACATATTGGATAACTGCTACTTTGTTTTTGGACTTGATAATAGCATAATCTCCCACCATGTGTTATAATTGAGGAATAACTACATACCTGGAGGTGGGAGACACAAAATACTACAGTATAGTTGGTTTCCAATACAGTGGAACCTTGCTTAACGAGAACAATCCGTTCTGGGACTGTGCTTGTTAACCAAGTTACTCGTTCAGCAGAGCAAGATTTCCCATAGGAAATCATTGCAATGCAGACAATTCGTTCCACAACTTATTAAATGTCCCATCCTGGTCCTCTATTCTATCATTCCACACATGCACAAATGCACAAAAACACGTACAAACACACACAAACTCACACAAACACACAAACACAGAAGCAGGCACGCACGCACACGCACATATATGCTCACCTTACCTTCCGTTCCATTGCCGGTCTCCTGGGACTTGCTGTTCTCTGGTACGGGGCCGGGCTGTGTATCGGGTTACCATGACGACGAGGGAGGAACTTCTGCGGGCAGAGTGCTTGCCTCTGATTGGCTAGCGCGCTGCCTTTGAGTAGCGGTGACAGGAAGTTCCTGCTTTGTCGCTATGGATGCCGATGCACAGCCTGGAGTGGAGCGGCGAACTACAGGACCCAGGAGGCCGGCGATGAAACAGAAGGTACACATATTATATGCTCACCTTACCTTCCGTTCCACCGCCGGCCTCATGGTACTTGTAGTTCGCCGTGAGGACATCCCGATGTACCCGGGAACTACAAGAACCATGAGGCCGGCGGTGGAACGGAAGGTAAGGTGAGCATAATACTGTATGTGTGTGCGTGCATGTGCGTTTGTGTGTGTTTTGTGCGTACATGTGTGTGTTTGTGTGGACTGCAAGTGCGGGTTAGAGCGCGGTGGATGTACGGAACCGGAAGTTTGTACGGTGAGGATTTTGCTCGTCCAGCAAAGCTTTCTCGTAAACCGGGTTACAAATTTACAGAAAGCTTTGCTTGTTAAGCGAAATTCTCGTTAAGTGGGTTACTCGTTAAGCGAGGTTCCACTGTAATTAGTTTTGTCTCTATACTTCTTCTCAAACAGTAAAAAATGACATCTAACTGGATATAGGCACTGCCTAGCTAGTTTACGGTATGTGACGTGTGTAATTGGATCAAAAGTGCCTAATTATCAAGTGGGCGAACTGTGGCAGATAGGCTGCATGTGTTGAGTGAGGTGTTGAGATTGGCGGAGTTTTTCATTACACTTTGCATCTTATTTTAAACACATAGCATTAGTATCTACCACTGGGTGCCAAGAAGCAGGATGTCATATGTTATTATATAAGGCTTGATAAAAAAAAAAACGGATTGTCCCATAAATAATTATCACCTATTCATAGTATGAATGATAAATGTATGATCGCTAAGGATCCAGCTGCTGAAACCCCCACTCATCCAAAAAATAGAGCCCCTAAGTCCATTGTGTTAGTGGAGTGTTAGGCAGCAAATGCAACCACCACACCTAAATAGAGTGAATGGAGCAGTGCTTGCATATGCTCACTACCACTGCATGCACACAGGGACTTGGGTAGCTCTGTTCTACTATTCCAGTGATAGGTGACTGTCACAAGTGATCATCTATATATATAATTGCCTTATTCTGTCTGTCTGTCTGTCTGTCTGTCATGCTCCGAAATTGTGTCCTTACGGTGACACAAAGCTGATTGGCCGCTGGGCTCGACATGGCCCCGCCCCCCCACACGGATTGGCCTCTCTCCCCGGCTCTCTGCAGGCCCCGCCCCCCTCACGCAATGCACGCTCGCTCTGGCCCAACTGACACGGAGCCGCGACTCCCAGGTGAGTACACACACACGCATCAGATCACACTCACTCTCACACTCACTCTCACACACACCTCCCACATCACAACATGCTGGGATATCACTTGCTTCTACACCGGCTCCGTCAGGATCCCGGCAGCGCCAGACATAACCTTGCGATGCTGGGATCTTGACGGAGGCCGTGAAAGCTGGTAACCATTATAAACATCGGGTAACTAAGGTCCCTTAGTTACCCGATGTGTATCATAGTTACCAGTGTACACCGGCTCACACTCACACACACATCACACACACATCACATCGCATCCACAAATCAAGGTCCTGCAGCGGCGGAAAATACAGACACATAACAGCACACACACATAACAGCACACACATACACACAAATCAGATCACACTCACACACACCTCACACATCACATCGCATCCAAATACTCACAACATCCTGGGATATCGCTTGCTTCTCGGCGGCGGTACTGTGCTGTTAGCTTCCAGGACCTGCGGGAGGATCACATGGCCAGAAGCATGTGATACCTCCGGATGTTGTGAGTATAAGCGCGTATGTGCGATATCGTCAGTGTCTGTGTGTGTGAGTGGATGCGATCGGGTGTGTGTGAGTGGATGCGATCGGGTGTGTGTGAGTGGATGCGATCGGGTGTGTGTGAGTGGATGCGATCGGGTGTGTGTGAGTGGATGCGATCGGGTGTGTGAGTGTCGGCAGAGGAGCACGGCGTGCTGGAGGAGGCTGGGAGCAGAGAGGCTGATCATGGGGAAGGCTGGGAGGAGAGAGGCTGATGCTGGGGGAGGCTGGGAGGGGGAGGCTGGGACGAGGGAGGCTGATGCTGGTGGAGGCTGATGCTTGGGGAGGCTGATGCTGGGGGAGGCTGGAAGGAGAGAGGCTAATGCTGGTGGAGGCTAATGCTGGTGGAGGCTGATGCTTGGGGAGGCTGATGCTGGGGGAGACTGGGAGGGGAAGGCTGATGCTGAGGGAGGCTGGGAGGAAGGAGGCTGGGAGGAGAGAGGATGATCCTGGGGAAGGCTGGGAACGGGAGGCTGATGCTGAGGGAGGCTGGAAGGAGAGAGGCTGATGCTGGGGGAGGCTGGAAGGAGAGAGGCTGATGCTGGTGGAGGCTGATGCTTGGGGAGGCTGATGCTGGGGGAGACTGGGAGCGGAAGGCTGATGCTGAGGGAGGCTGGGAGGGGGAGGCTGGGAGGAAGGAGGCTGGGAGGAGAGAGGCTGATCCTGGGGAAGGCTGGGAAGGGGAGGCTGATGCTGGGGGAGGCTGGAAGGAGAGAGGCTGATGCATGGGGAGGCTGATGCTGGGGGAGACTGGGAGCGGAAGGCTGATGCTGAGGGAGGCTGGGAGGGGGAGGCTGGGAGGAAGGAGGCTGGGAGGAGAGAGGCTGATCCTGGGGAAGGCTGGGAAGGGGAGGCTGATGCTGAGGGAAGCTGGAAGGAGAGAGGCTGATGCTGGGGGAGGCTGAAAGGAGAGAGGCTGAGGCTGGGAGGAGAGAGGCTGATGCTGGGGAAGGCTGATGCTGAGGGAGGCTGGGAGGGGAAAGCTGATGCTGGGGAAGGCTGGGAGGACGGAGGCTGGGAGGAGAGAGGCTGATCCTGGGGAAGGCTGGGAGAGGGAGGCTGATGCTGGAGGAGGCTGGAAGGAGAGAGGCTGATGCTGGCGGAGGCTGATGCTGGGGGAGGCTGGAAGGAGAGAGGCTGATGCTGGTGGAGGCTGATGCTTGGGGAGGCTGGGAGAGGGAGGCTGATGCTGAGGGAGGCTGGGAGGAGGGAGGCTGGGAGAGGTAGGCTGAGAGAAGAGAGGCTGATGCACACACACACACACACACACACACACACACGCGCGCGCACTGCACAACACACCACACACACACACACACACACTGGGAACCACAAACAACTGCCCTACACAGACACCCACACATACAGACAACGCTGCACACACACAACACCCAACACACAAACACCGCGGCACACACAAATATACGCACATACCGCACAACACACACATTGCACAAAACATACCTCCCCCCAAAACACACCACACACACACAAACCGCGCAACACACACACACAACGCTACAGACACACAGCGCTCCACAAACAACACAACACACGCAACACACATACAACACCGCTCTCACCCCCCGCCACACCCAGACAACACCCAGAACATGTACAGCGCCTACACAAACACTTGGTAACTACACACAACAACATCCCTATATATATATATATATATATATATATAACAAAAATCATACATGAACTACACAATACGTAAATTCTAGAATACCCGATGCGTAGAATCGGGCCACCTTCTAGTCTATATATATAATTGCCTTATTCTGTCTGTCTGTCTGTCTGTCTTGCTCCAAAATTGTGTCCTTACGGTGACACAAAGCGGATTGGCCGCTGGCCTCGCCATGGCCCCGCCCCCCACACGGATTGGTCGCTCGCCCTGGCTCCCCCCCCACACGGATTGGCCGGCAGCTCGCACAGGCTCCGCCCCCCACACGGATTGGCCTCTCGCCCCGGCACCCTGCACGTATTGGCAACTCGGCCACGCCACGTCCCCCCACGCAATGCACACTCGCTCTGGCCCCGCCCCCCGCACGCAATCCCCTGAACTGACACGGAGACACGACTCCCAGGTGAGTACTGTACCCCCGGGAGCCCACACTAGCATACGCCGCCAACCCAGCCGACACAAACCCTCGCATTGCTGGGGTTTGCCGCCGTATGCTGGTGTGGGCTCCCGTGCGAGTGGGGGACGGGATGCGCTGCTAACCATGGTAGCATAGTTACCAGCGCATCAAGGTCCTGCAGCGGCGGAACATCCACACACACACACACACACACACACACACACATCAGATCACACTCACTCTCACACACACCAGATCGCATCCACACACTCACAGCATCCGGAGATATCGCTTGCTTCTCGGCCGCGATACTGTGCTGTGAGCTTCCAGGACCTGCCGGAGGATCACATGGCCGGAAGCATGTGGTATCTCCGGATGTTGTGAGTGAGCGAGTATGTGCAATATCGTCAATGTGTGTGTGTGTGTGAGTGTATGCGATTGGGTGTGTGTGAGTGTATGCGATCGGGTGTGTGTGAGTGTATGCGATCGGGTGGGTGTGAGTGTATGCGATCGGGTGGGTGTGAGTGTCGGCAGAGGAGCACGGCGTGCTGGAGGAGGCTGGGAGGAGAGAGCCTGATCCTGGGGAAGGCTGGGAGGGGGAGGCTGATGTTGGGGGAGGCTGGGAGGGTGTAGGCTGATGCTGGGGAAGGCTGATGCTGGGGGAGGCTGGGAGGAGAGAGGCTGATGCTGGGGGAGGCTGATGCTGGGGGTGGCTGGGATGAGAGAGGCTGATGCTGGGGGAGGCTGATGCTGGGGGAGGCTGGAAGGAGAGAGGCTGATGCTGGGGGAGGCTGATGCTGGGGGAGGCTGGGAGGGGGAGGCTGATGCTAGGGGAGGCTGGGAGGAGAGAGGCTGATGCTGGAGGAGGCTGGGAGGAGAGAGGCTGATGCTGGGGAGGCTGGGAGGAGAGAGGCTGATGCTGGGGGAGGCTGGGAGGCGGAGGCTGATGCTGGGGGAGGCTGGGAGGCGGAGGCTGATGCTGGGGGAGGCTGGGAGGCGGAGGCTGATGCTGGGGGAGGCTGATGCTGGGGGAGGCTGGAAGGAGAGAGGCTGATGCTGGGGGAGGCTGATGCTGGAGGAGGCTGGGAGGGGGAGGCTGATGCTGGGGGAGGCTGGGAGGAGGGAGGCTGGGAGGAGAGAGGCTGATGCTGGGGGAGGCTGGAAGGAGAGAGGCTGATGCTGGGGGAGGCTGATGCTGGGGGAGGCTGGAAGGACAGAGGCTGATGCTGGGGGAGGCTGATGCTGAGGGAGGCTGGGAGGTGGAGGCTGATGCTGGGGAAGGCTGGGAAGAGGGAGGCTGGGAGGAGAGAGGCTGATCCTGGGGAAGGCTGGGAGGAGGGAGGCTGGGAGGAGAGAGGCTTATGCTGGGGGAGGCTGATGCTGGGGGAGGCTGGAAGGAGAGAGGCTGATGCTGGGGGAGGCTGGGAGGAGGGAGGCTGGGAGGGGGGAGGCTGAGAGAAGAGAGGTTGATGCTGGGGGAGGCTGAGGCTGGGAGGAGAGAGGCTGATGCTGGGGACAGAGAGGCTGATGCTGAGAGGAGAGAGGCTGATGCTGGGAGGAGAGAGGCTGATGCTGGGGGCAGAGAGGCTGATGCTGGTGCAGCATGGGGGATGGAGCACGATGGGGAGTGCGCAGCATGGGGGATAGAGCACGTTTGGGAGTGCGCAGCATGGCGGATGGAGCACGTTTGGGACTGCGCAGCATGGCGGATGGACCACGTTTGGGAGTGCGCAGCATGGCGGATGGAGCACGTTTGGGAGTGCGCAGCATGGCGGATGGAGTACGTTTAGGAGTGCGCAGCATGGCGGATGGAGCACGATGGGGGGTGCGCAGCATGGGGGATGGAGCACGATGGGAGGTGCACACCTCCCCCCCAACATACACACAACACACCACACACACACTGGGAACAACACACACTGCCCTACACAGACACCCACACACACAGACAACGCTGCACACACACAACATCCAACACACAAACACCGCGGCATACATAAATATACGCACATACCGCACAACACACACACATTGCACAAAACATACCTCCCCCAAAACACACCACACCCACACAAACCGCGCAACACACACAACGCTACAGACACACAGCGCTCCACAAACAACGCAACACACATACAACACCGCTCTCACCCCCCGCCACACCTAGACAACACCCAGAACATGTACAGCCCCTACACAAACACTTGGTAACTACACACAACAACATCTATATATATATATATATATATATATATATAAAACAAAATTCATACATTAACTACACAATACGTAAATTCTAGAATACCCGATGCGTAGAATCGGGCCACCTTCTAGTGTATTTATATGTACATAAAAATCTAACCTTTGTACAATTTAGTGATAAATCTTGCAAACTGAGAGGTTTCACCTTGCTCATAAAAGTATAGTATCGACATTATTTGAAACACGTCTTACCGGACTTTTCACAAGACTCTGCAGGCTTTTCCTCATATTGCGGAAATCATCCTTCACCTCACTGATATTCTTTGAACTAGTGGGGGTGTTAACTGACCCCTTAGATGAAGATAGGTCTTTGGCCATTTTTTTAATGTCATTTCTGCAAATATATTAAATGTAATACATGTGAATATAGTACATGGATGATATAGAACATGTAAAGAAGAATGTTTCATGATTGCATCCTTTAGTTATAATAATGATAATTGCAGGGACTACTGCTACTTTTTATTTGTCTAGTGTGGTGCATATTAAAGGCTCTCTTTGTCATTAACCTGCCAAACTCACAATGGTCTATATACCGTATTTTTCCAAAAATAAGATCTCCCCCAAAAATAAGCCCTAGCAGGGATTTTCAGCATTTTAGGGCAAGGCTTAAATATAAGCCCTAGTTGCGGTTCAATAATAAAGTGTCCATGCAACTAAAAAAGTTAAAGTTACTGCAGCACACTTCATTATAGACAGCGGACACCCCACAATCATTCTCCCAGATGCCGAGCAGGAGCTCTTGCAGTGGATCGCACACCTACACACACATCAGATCTCATACCCACACACATCAGATCACACACACACTCACCACATCCAGCGATACCGATTTCTTCTGTCCAGCAGAATCATGATACACAGAGAGGTGGAACGCAAGGATCCGCGGCTGCGGATGGAATGCTTACAGGACCTGTGATGCATAACTTCCTCCCACCTTTCCCTGCAGCCAGAGGCATTTTGTACCTCCGGATGTAGTGAGTGACTAGTGAATGTGTGTATGTGCGATCTGATTGGTGATTGTATGAGTGTGTGTGTGTACGATCTGATGTATGTGAGTGTCTTGGCCAGAAGCAGGGGAGGACAGCATGCAGCATAGCTGCTGAGAGCGCCCGCCGGAGAACATAGGGAGGACCTGGGAGCCAAGCAGACGTCCGGAGTCTGGTAAGTATGAGTCTCCTGGGAAGGGGGTGAGGGTCTGCTTTTTTGGGGGGTAAACTTACCCCCAATCATATTTCTCCAAGAATAAGACCTACTCCAAAAATAAGTCCTAGCGCTTTTTTTGGGGGGGGGGGAAAGTATAAGACAGTGTCTTATTTTTGGAAAAACACAGTAGTATTTTTTTTACCCAAGGATGCAATAAATGTAAATAGATGTATTGGAGACCACAAGACAGGATTTTCAATTCTTTCAGTCAGTTAAAACTAAGAAATTATCACGTGAAATTTACTGGTATTAAGACGGTAATTATTGTTTGTAGCCCTGTAATGACTGAATTTGCACAGAATGATGGTACAATAGAATAGGCTGTATAAATATAATGTTCCACAAGGTCAACACTAAAGTCATTTTTGTTTGTATTGGTTTGTTTTGTTTCTTGCTGCCAAGACCCTAGTTTGTTCCACTCTCCTTCATCCTTTAATGACTCAGGTTGGGCGAGTCACTTTTTGTGAAAGATACGGTCCTATTACAAATCGCATCGCAGTACTGAGACTTATTATATCCTTTATGATGTTTTCATGTTTAGTGAAACAGTACTTCTTTTTTTCTCTTATTTAGATTTTCTACAGATATATGGCTTCCCAATTAAGATATACACTACTCACAAAACGTTAAGAATATTTGGATTTTGGGTGAAATATATGGAAAACTTAAAAAGTTCATGCTACAGTGATATTTTATAAAGAAAGTAGGGAATTTAAGTAGAAGCACCCAACGGTGATTTACTTATCCAAACTTAAATTATTTACCTGTTACAATACTGGTGGAACACAGCTGGAATTCAATGGACAGGGGGGGGGCATGAGTAGAGAACAGCTGGCTGCAGGGCCTTCATCGGGGCATGACAACCATGACTGGTGTATGGGGCCCAGTGAAGAAAGGGGCCCGGCCGGGGCCTGAGGTAATTACTTAGGGTTATTAAGCCCCAGGACCCCCTCTTCACTGGGCCCCAGTTACAGCCGCAGCAGAGGTGGCCAACCATATCACTTCAGCGACTACACATGGCTAATTTGCATGCAAAGCGCTTCAGGTGCATCACATGTAATAGCCATGTGGTGGAGGCAAGCTCAGTGGAGCAGAGCAGGTGTGGAAACCCTTTGAGAAAAACTGTGAAACTTGATAGAAATTAAGCAATGAGAGTCCATGTTTCCTTTTTTTTAACTATATTTTTATTCAAATTTTTAAATAACATATAACACTGGCATAAACGAATTCAGCATTGAAAATTCAATTCAAAAACATTACAACGTCCTGTTTGATCATCATAAATTCCATAACAAAGTTTTAGATTCAATAACCATAACATGGCAAGCCAAAGCAAAGGGAAGGCAGCGACCCCTTAACCTAACATTCTTATCCCCTCTCCCTATTTAACCCTTATGAACATGGTAAAGACATAGAATAAAGAAGTCCCACTCAAAATCGGTTATTCCTCCTCGCCCAACTTGGTTCCTTTTAGTCACCTTTCGGCTTTTCCTCCCCCACCTCCAAGCCATCCAATGTATCCTTCAATTTTTCGGTATGATACCAGACTGTGTCCTTGAAAGGTGACATAATCCTTACTATCTCCTCTCGAGTACAATAGGCCAATATGAATTTCTTCCATTTGTTAAAATGTTCTCTTATTCTATCCGCCCTCCTTTCTGCATCCAGTCCTTCTACTTCAAGAAGATGCATGAGCTGACCAAAGATCTCCTTAAACGCGGGGACGCTAGACTCCAACCATTTGTTAAGTATCGCTCTCTTGACTGCCAGAAGTATCACATGTATAATTTGGGGTGGGTTAGTCATCTTCCCTTTAATATCGTTCCCCTCCTCCCAATGGTGAAAAAGAGCGAACCCATGTGAGAGCCGGACTTCAAGGCTCCACACCTTTCGTATACAACTTGTGATTTGTGACCATAAAGGACTCAAATGGGAGCAGGACCACAACCCATGAAGGAAATCACTTCCACTACTCTTACATTTAGGACAAAAAGTAAGCCTGTCTGGCTTCATTGCTGGTGGAGGGAGATTGAAACCATAAATTGCCTTATGCCTTCCACCCTGCCCTAATCTTTACCCCCATTGACAAGTCCTCAAGCTGTTTCTCCAAAGATTTAAAAAAAAAAACAAAAAACCTCCGGGTCCTGCACTATTAGTAGATCACGCATGGCTCCAGAAAGGGAGGAGATAGATGATGAAGTTATTGAGTTCTTTACCAAACAATCAAAAGAGTTAAATACTACCTCCTGCGTCACATCATGCAACTGAGTCATAATATTACAGTATATCTCACTTGGTCAAATTGGATTAGCTGGTTAGGCCCCAAGCTATACTGCGCTGTAATTTCGTCTCTACTCAACCATCTAGGTTCTGAGGTGTGTAAGAGATTAGCAATAGTCTTTATACCCCTCACCTTCCACTCTTCAAACAGCTTATTGCTTGTCCCTTGTACAAACTGTAGATTTCCCCAAATAGGCAAGTATTTGGATGTTTTATGGGGAAGTTTGTAATTTTTCCTCAACGCCTTCCACGTTACAATCATGTCTTTAAATAAGGAGGAGTGCTTGATTTTCACTGGGAGATTGGCCTGTTTAGTATGATGTAACGACACCAGATCCCAAGGTTGTGCATAGTCTCTCTCAAGCTCCAACGCTGAATAATGTCTAGAGCCTTTAATCCAATCCAATATATATCTAGTCAACAGGCTATATTGTAACCCTGAATGTTCGGCAAACTCAGACCTCCATGAACCTTAGATGCCATCAACTTCTTAAGCCCTATGAAGCATCAAATGAAGTGTGAAAAACCTCTATTTAGCTGGACAATATCTTTATGCTTGAGAAGCAGGGGAAGCGTTTGAAGATGAGAGATTCATTTTGATATCGACATCATCTTAATTAGGTGAACTCTACCAATTAGGTTCAATGGAAGGTCGTGCCATCTTTTAAGATCTTGCTCTATTTGGCTCAGAAGGGATGGATAGTTTAGACTATATAGGGTTGCCGGAACCTTACCTATTTTAACTCCAAATTATGTGATATATGACTTAGCCAATGTAATTCCTTTGAAAGGGTTCTGCTCCCGTGTTTGAACATTTGTCCCTCCCAGGTATAGAAGCTTGCACTTTGACGCATTAATCTTGAAGCCTGAGTACGCTCCAAACTCTCTCAAAATATGTAAAATCTGGGGGACCTGCTGAACTGGATTCAAAAGGAAAAGCAAAATACCATCTGCAAAAAAAGCTGACTGAATTTGTCTTTTATATACAGAAATACCCTGAAAAGTGCTATGTTCAGACAACAATCTTACCAATGGTTCCAGAGCCAGATTAAAAGTAACGGGGTAAGGGGGCAACCATGCCTGGTTCCTTTCAGTAACGGAAAAGGGACTGACAAATATCCTGGAATGTATACTTGAGCCTTCGGATTTGTGTAAATTTCTCTGATGTAAGTAGTAAGTATAAAATGACCCCGAAAAAAGCATTTCATCTAGAACTTTTTAAAGCCATGCCCACTCAATATTATCAAAGGCTTTCTCAGCATCTATTGTAAGCAAAGCAGGAGATTCTCCTTTCAGAGGCCGAAGGTTTACCCTATCCAGGACAAGAAGAATTTCCTAATATTTAGTGTCCCTGATCTTTTCTGAATGAAGCCGGCCTGTGTCGGGGAAATCAGTTGGGGAAGAATTATAGCTAGACGATTTGCCATAATTTTTGACATTATCTTCATATCTAGGTTGATAAGTGATATGGGTCTGTACGAACCAGCATCCTTCGGGTCCATCCCCTGTTTCGGGATCAAATGTTTTCTTTTTAAATGTTGAGTGCAATTGAGGAGATTGAATGGATGACGGCATTCCCTAGAGTCGTTGATTCAGATGAGACTTCATTTGAAAAGTTGGGATCCGCTACCACTGCCACTGTTTTACGTAGTCGAGAAGTGAGGAAGTGATCAGACTTGCCACAATAGACACTGATTTTCTCAAAGCCTCCATTCTCTTCTCTAGGCTCTTTATAGGCAGGCAACCTGCATGGGTTCAGCTTCAGATATATGAGGACTCTTTATTACAAAGTCTCTTGGACTGGTGGTTGAAGCAGGTGTATAAGGGTTACGGGACCAGGTGGAACTCCACTTCTCCAGTCTTCTCTCTGATAACCGGATGTCGATTCGAATGCAATGGTGAATGAAGTCATCAAGATTTGTAGGAGCATCTGTCTATACTAATTAATCTTTAAGTGTGCTGGAGAGTCCATTCTTAAAAAAAGATAATTTTACAGCATTATTCCAATCACCCACCTTCTGAATCCTGTGGCGTACTCTGTAACAGAGCACTTATAGAGCTGAAGCTGTAGCACTATGATTAGGGTCATCAAACACCTGGCCCATAGCTGCTAGAAAGGCCTCCTAGTCATCAAGCTTGGAATCATGAGTTTCAATAAGAGGGCTGTCCCAGTCCAAAGCATTAGGTGTTAGATGCATAATGATACACAGCACTTTTGATCCGTCAGTAGTGAAGTGAGCAGAGTGTACACCGAAGTATAATCTGAACTGGTTGATATATCTGCAATTTGTCACAGTCTCCACTGAACCTGAAAGGTGGGAGCGGGGGAGGGGGGGGGGGGGTTGAGGGGCCAAAGCCGTACTTTGCTTTTTTCGCTGAGGGATCTGCTCTGCCTGCTGAGCAACAACGTTCTGCAGATCCTGTAGAGTTTGTACAAAAACTTAAATATTATGGGATGTCTGTTTCAAATGCTGTGTATTTTGACTTCAATATTTGCATGTCTGCATGAATGTTAGTAAACAAACAGTTTGTTTAAAGGGAACCACATCTGTCACCACATTTGACCAGACCGCCCCTTAAGTGAGTATTATAACAGTGATTTTTATATTATACAGAGCGGCCTGGGCACTTATATGCAGCATTGCAGAATGCTATATATAAGAGCCTACTGGTGGTGGCCGCAGCTTATAGTCGCCAAATCTGGTGACAGGTTCCCTTTAAGATCTGTTTTTTAATCACAATTACATTAAGAAAATGCAATAATATCCATATCTACCTTCCCATTGATAGGTATTCTTAAGTCACAAGGCCTGCAAGGTCTCATAACAGCCCTGTACACATACTTGTACATGCTTGCATTAGTTATTGGTTGTACTTCAATGAAGATGAAAGAAAAGTGGGAGCTCCTTATTCCCACTATTAGTGGGGAGGACTGGGAGGAGTTCTTGGAATCACTCCTTTATATCTCCCCTTCAGGGAACAATAAAAGGACTCAATTATACTTTATTCATCAAGCCTGCCTAACCCCATCAAGGTTGTACGAAATGGGTAGATTACCCTCTTCTGAATGTTTGTGGTGTCACACCTTAAACGCAGATTTCTGGCACATGGTTTTGGCTTGTCCAGTTATCCTCTCTGTCTGGAAGAGTACAGTTACCTTTTAATCTTCCTTGATATCAATTACTGTTCCACTAGATCAGATCGTAAAATATGTTTATTTGGTCTACTAGAGGAAGAAATATGGAGCCATCATACCAGAATCTTTCTGAGAGAAGCTTTATGTCTTGCCAGGAAATTGATAGCTACAAGATGGATGGGTAACTCTCCATCAATGTTAAAGGAGTTGTCCGACATAAACTCAAACATTTTTGTTAAGCTAATCTGTGCTGTATTGTCATATAAATCACACCTACATTGTTATTTTTTGTTTTCTAACTTTTCTTCCTCTTGAATTATCCCTTTATTCTCTGCAGCTCTTTGTTTACATTCAGCTCTAGCAAACTGACCACTTCCTGTGCAAAACCTCAGTCACAGCTGGCACCACCCACCCCAGTGTCCAGCCTTGCCCCCTGCACACACATTCCCTGTCAGTATATTCTGCCCCAGCACCTGACCTGGTATCACTACAGCATTGCAAATAACAGCCCCACATCGGGCTGTGCACCGCACACATATGGCTCTGCACCGCCCACATATGGCTCTGTACCGCACACGCACACATATGGCTCTGTACCGCACACGCACACATATGGCTCTGCACCGCACACGCACACATATGGCTCTGTACTGCACACGCACACATATGGCTCTGTACCGCACACATATGGCTCTGCACCGCACACGCACACATATGGCTCTGTACCGCACACGCACACATATGGCTCTGCACCGCACACGCACACATATGGCTCTGCACCGCACACGCACACATATGGCTCTGCACTGTACACGCACACATATGGCTCTGCACCGCACACATATGGCTCTGCACCGCACACATATGGCTCTGCACACGCACACATATGGCTCTGCACACATATGGCTCTGTACCGCACACGCACACATATGGCTCTGCACCGCACACATATGGCTCTGTACCGCACACATATGGCTCTGCACATGCACACATATGGCTCTGCACACATATGGCTCTGCACACGCACACATATGGCTCTGCACACGCACACATATGGCTCTGCACCGCCCGCCCCCCATCCCCATCCCCATCCCCATCGGGAACACATGTAAGGAATACATACTCACCCGTCCTCGGTCCCCGCCGCTCCTGCACGTTCGCGCGCTGTCTGTGCTCTGACGTCACCACTGTGCTGAAGAGAGCTCAGAGAGCGGGAGGGACAGTGATGAGAAGCAGCGCTGCGCTGCTTCTTATCAGCACTTTCAAATGTACCGGCATCTGTGATGCCGGTACATTTGAATGTGTGATCCTGAGCTGGGGCCCGGTGCTGGAGCTGACAGCACGGCAGCTGCCGCCAGGCCCCGCCCCCAGGTCACGGACCCCACAGCAGTGCAGGGGGAGGTTACTGGAGAGTAATAGAGGTGCGGGGGAATGTGTGGGAGGGTGCAGGAAAGGGGGCAGGGCTCATCGCACTGTACCCGCCCAGCAGGGAGGTGACATGCTGTTCCACATTTGCATGTCAACATGGCCCTGCCCATGTTGACATGAAATGACCGGAAGCAGCAAAATCGCGGCAGGAGCGGTCACATGACCGCTCTGAGCCGGGGGAGGGGGGCTGACAGCAGGGCAGGTAAGTGGTCACTATCTACTTACCTGCCCCAATGTAGCCCCATAGGGTAATAAAAAAAAAAAAAAAGTCAAAGAAGCCGGATAACCCCTTTAAGGGGCCTGAGTTGATTTCATAAACATAATAATCACATATGAGAAAACAGTTTATCATAATAGAGGATGCATTCAGATGTTTGATAAGGTATGGGACATATAGAACTCATCGGTGCAGACGGTCTTTCATAATTGAGGTATTTTTTACACTACAGTTCAAAAGTTTAGGGTCATTTAGATATTTCCTTCTTTTTGAAAGAAAAGCACATTTTTTTTCAATGAAGCTAACATTAAATTAAACAGAAATACACTCTATACATTGTTAATGTGGCAAATGACTATTCTAGCTTCAAACGTCTGTTTTTTTTGTTTTTTTAATGCAACATCTGCATAGGTGTATAGAGGCCCATTTCCAACAACCACCACTCCAGTGTTCTAATGATACATTGTGTTTTGTAACTGTGTTAGAAGGCTAATGGATGTTTAGCAATCCCTTGAAAACCTTTGTCCAAGTATGTTAGCACAGCTGAAAACAGTATTGCTGATTAGAAAAGCTATAAAACTGACCTTCCTTTGAGCTAGTTGAGAATCTGGAGCATTACATTTGTTGGTTCCATTAAACTCTCAAAATGGCCAGAAAAAGAGAACTTTCATGTGAAACTCGACAGTCTATTCTTGTTCTTAGAAATGAAGGATATTCCATGTGTAAAATTGCTAAGAAACTGAAGATTTCTTACAACGGTATGTAGTACTCCCTTCAGAGGAGAGCACAAACAGTCTCTAACCAGAGTAGAAAGAAAAGTAGGAGGCCCCGCTGCATAACTGGCCAACAAGACAAGTACATTAGAATCTCTAGTTTGAGAAGTCGACGCCTCACAGGTCATCAAATGGCAGCTTCATTAAAAAGTACCCACAAAACGCCAGTGTCAACATCTACAGTGAAGAGACGACTCTGGGATGCTGGCCTTCAGGGCAGAGTGGCAAAGAAAAGCCATATCTGAGACTGGCAAATAAAAGGAAAAGATTAATATGGGCAAATGAACACAGACATTGGACAGAAGATGATTGGAAAAAAGTGTTATGGACAGACTAATCGAAGTTTGAGGTGTTTGGATCACACAGAACATTTGTGAGACGCAGAACAACTGAAAAGATGCTGGAAGAGTGCCTGACGCCATCTGTGAAGCATGGTGGAGGTAATGTGATGGTCTGGGGTTGCTCTGGTGCTGGTAAAGTGGGAGATTTGTACAAGGTAAAAGGGATTTTGAATAAGGAAGACTATCACTCCATTTTGCAACGCCATACCCTGTGGACAGCGCTTTATTGAAGCCAATTTAATCTTACAACAGGACAATGACGCAAAGCACACCACCAAATTATGCATGAACTATTTAGGGAACAAGCAGGCAGCTGGTATTCTATCTGTAATGGAGTGGCCAGCCCCGTCACCAGATATCAACCCTATTGAGCTGTTGAGGGAACAGCTTGACCGTATGGTACACAAAAAGTGCCCATCAAGCCAATCCACCTTGTGGGAGGGGCTTCTGGAAGCATGGGGTGAAATATCTCCAGATTACTTCAGCAAATTAACAGCTAGAATGCCAAATGTCTGCAAAGCTGGAATTGCAGCAAAGGAGCATTCTGTGACGAAAGCAAAGTTTGCCGGAGAAAATTATTTCAAGTAAAAAAAAATCATTATTTCTAATCTAGTCAATGTCTGCACTATATTTTCTATTCATTATGCAACTCATTTGATAAATAAAAGTATGATTTTTCATGGAAAAGATAAAATTGGGTGACCCCAAACTTTTGCACTGTAGTATACAGTTAGGTCCAGAAATATTTGGACAGTGACACAATTTTCGCGAGTTGGGCTCTGCATGCCACCACATTGGATTTGAAATGAAACCTCTATAACAGAATTCAAGTGCAGATTGTAACGTTTAATTTGAAGGTTTGAACAAAAATATCTGATAGAAATTGTAGGAATTGTACACATTTCTTTACAATCACTCCACATTTTAGGAGGTCAAAAGTAATTGGACAAATAAACCAAACCCAAACAAAATATTTTTATTTTCAATATTTTGTTGCGAATCCTTTGGAGGCAATCACTGCCTTAAGTCTGGAACCCATGGACATCACCAAACGCTGGGTTTCCTCCTTCTTAATGCTTTCCTAGGCCTTTACAGCCGCAGCCTTCAGGTCTTGCTTGTTTGTGGGTCTTTCCGTCTTAAGTCTGGATTTGAGCAAGTGAAATGCATGCTCAATTGGGTTAAGATCTGGTGATTGACTTGGCCATTGCAGAATGTTCCACTTTTTTGCACTCATGAACTCCTGGGTAGCTTTGGCTGTATGCTTGGGGTAATTGTCCATCTGTACTATGAAGCGCCGTCCGATCAACTTTGCGGCATTTGGCTGAATCTGGGCTGAAAGTATATCCCTGTACACTTCAGAATTCATCCGGCTACTCTTGTCTGCTGTTATGTCATCAATAAACACAAGTGACCCAGTGCCATTGAAAGCCATGCATGCCCATTCCATCACGTTGCCTCCACCATGTTTTACAGAGGATGTGGTGTGCCTTGGATCATGTGCCGTTCCCTTTCTTCTCCTAACTTTTTTCTTCCTATCATTCTGGTACAGGTTGATCTTTGTCTCATCTGTCCATAGAATACTTTTCCAGAACTGAGCTGGCTTCATGAGGTGTTTTTCAGCAAATTTAACTCTGGCCTGTCTATTTTTGGAATTGATGAATGGTTTGCATCTAGATGTGAACCCTTTGTATTTACTTTCATGGAGTCTTCTCTTTACTGTTGACTTAGAGACAGATACACCTACTTCACTGAGAGTGTTCTGGACTTCAGTTGATGTTGTGAACGGGTTCTTCTTCACCAAAGAAAGTATGCGGCGATCATCCACCACTGTTGTCATCCGTGGACGCCCAAGGCCTTTTTGAGTTCCCAAGCTCACCAGTCAATTCCTATTTTCTCAGAATGTACCCGACTGTTGATTTTGCTACTCCAAGCATGTCTGCTATCTCTCTGATGGATTTTTTCTTTTTTTTCAGCCTCAGGATGTTCTGCTTCACCTCAATTGAGAGTTCCTTAGACCGCATGTTGTCTGGTCACAGCAACAGCTTCCAAATGCAAAACCACACACCTGTAATCAACCCCAGACCTTTTAACTACTTCATTGATTACAGGTTAACGAGGGAGACGCCTTCAGAGTTAATTGCAGCCCTTAGAGTCCCTTGTCCAATTACTTTTGGTATGCATTACAGAGCTATGATTCCTAAACTCTTTCTCCGATTTGGATGTGAAAACTCTCATATTGCAGCTGGGAGTGTGCACTTTCAGCCCATATTATATATATAATTGTATTTCTGAACATGTTTTTGTAAACAGCTAAAATAACAAAACTTGTGTCACTGTCCAAATATTTCTGGACCTAACTGTATATTACAAATTAAAGGTTACATATAGTTTGGAAATCTAGGTGTGAATTTTACAGTAGGCAGCAAAATTATTGTTATTGTTAGATTGGAACAATTTACATTTTGAGCCTTCTTCAGGTTTGATAATAGAAGAGTAACATGTTTTTTGTTTTAATGCTTCTTCAACACAGTTTGGGTTTTAATTGATTTGCTATTATCAAACTATGCATTGATACGTAGTACCTGAGCAAGTCCGTTATATATACACCATTGGAAGAACAATGCTTATTACTGTATTATAGTTTCCTACTTATGAATAAGTTTTTTAGAATATTTTTTATATATTTATTAATAATAAACAGTATTTTATATATATTTTAGAACATGTATTGTTGTGTAACAGTTTTCAATAAACAAATTTAAAAGAAAAAAAAAGTAATTTTTCAATTCACTTGTGATTCTCCCCTAAGCCCTGATGTGTAGATTCATTAGTAAGAATTATTTCTACAAAACAAACCATAGATCTGATTACACACATCTAGTCACTGAGGCCTGTGGGTCAAATAATGCCCAGATACTTGGAAAGGGCAATCCAGTATATGCCAAGACAACGCTAGGGGAAAAGTCAGCGACCCAAGCAATACTATGTCAAAACACATTATACAGATATTGCCACCAAAGCATTATTAAAAGACTAACATTGTTTTTTCTTCGGGCTTATGAAACCCATGCAGATTATATTTTCATATATAATTGGGTGTCTACATTCATACATATTGTTCTGCTCTCTAAATGAACCATAGGATACTGTGCTGCAAGTAAAAGCAAGCCAGAAGGCAAAACACTATGATAATTGTGTCTTATGAGTAACTACAATAAATACTAATGTATGCAGCACACAGAAGAGACACATAATGGTACATAGCAAACAGAATGGTGTCTAGTCTACATAATGAACGATACTTAACAGGCATTTCACTGATGGCCCTAGAGTCAAAATTCTAATAGTAAAAAGGAATGTGATATCAGTAAATTAAATGCTGACGATTAGTGTGATGCTAGTCACTACTGAAGTGTTAGCTGTGAGGCTGGGTAGTCAAGAGGTTCGGGGTCAGATACCAGGAGGGCTCGTAATAAAAAAAGGGGTGAGATGAAGGCATAGTCAGGTCACAGTCTGAGGTCATATTTCCGGATAGGTAGAGGCTCATGACAAAGGGGCTAGGCATATGTGACACGTCCCACTAGGGCCGTGGGGCACGCGGAGCGGGACCGGTTCTGTTCTTTTAGGGAGGTCACGGTGGCAGGGCCTGACTCCGTGACCCTGGTGCTGTCGTTGATTAAATTGGGTGAGTTATTTACAGGGGATAATGATTCGTGACGCCACCTGTGGTCTTCAGCCAGGTATGACCGATGCTGCTTAGACAGGATCTCTGGGGAAGATAGTACAGCTCCCCACAGGTGAAGCGGGGACCCCAGGGCAACCATAGACAGTTTTTAGCCAGTAGGATGTTTACACAGCGCGGGGCCGGCGGTGTAGGCAATGAGTCCAGGACACAGCAGGATGCAATCACAAGTTCTTTACTCCCAGTTGTCAGTTCCAAATTATCACGTCCGGACGGTCAAATGCTACCCTTGTAGTGCTGAGTCCTGCGGTGATGGGATCCAGCTGATTTCCAGGTAATTCGGAGGCACAAGACCAGTGTACCTTTCTGTGTCCCTTTCCTGGTCATCTTCCTACGCTGGCTTCGCCCTCCTGCCTGCATCTCACACACAGTGCCCTGAGCCTATGTCCGCGGACCCTGTTTTGGGAGGCTCTTCTGCCTAATCCCCTGGCCCTCTGTGGTCACCTTTTCTGTGGATTTGCGTGTGCTTGTGGCTTCGGCACATGAAGTTGCCTCAACCTCCATTTTTGCTAGCTGAGCCTGGTTGTTCTCCACTAGTCTAGGGGCCGTACCCCTGTACCGCCCCTGCAGCAGTTGGACTGCTTAGATCCGGGGTTGCTGTGGCTCGAGGGTCTCCGGACCTGGGGGCTTACGGCCACTCGAAAAAAAGGGGGACTATTTACAGACTATTTAGTGTTCGTGACGCCACCCGTGGTTCGCGATAAGGGGAGTACCGACGCTGCCAATGGGAGTACCCGGGGAGATGGAGCGGGGCAACCAGATGACGTTCCCTCCACGGGTAGGGGAGGCCCCGGGACTCTGGATGGTGGAGGTGTAGGGGAGCATGGTGCAGGCCAGGCGGGCAGACTCAGGGAAGAGCAGCGTACTCACTTGGGACATGTGGATGTTGGTGTGACCATTAAGCAGACTCTGACGCAGGAGTAAACCAAGTCTCTGGGTGCCGCTGCCACTCAGGGGAGCTCGTCCGGGAATCCGTCCCCTTTGGTATTGCTGATGGTTCTGGACCTGCCTCCATGCAAAATGTTTAGACGTTTCTGAGTGACCCCTTGGCCTGAAGCTTTCGGGGTCCCGCTCCCTATGATTAAATAGAGGAGCTGTGCTGTCGATGGCTGACACTTGGGATTTCTGTGGGCCGCATAAGCTGGAAAGCCCTATCCCCCTTGTTGTGTTGGTGCCTTTGATCTCTGCGCTTTTGGGGAAAGTTCATAAAGAGACTAACCTCCACAGGTTAATTATCAGGTTGCGAGAAGCTACTCCCTGATGGCGGGTCCAGTGCCCCGCCATGCATGGTACCAGTCCGGTTACTAGATTTTCCGGTGCCGACTGTTCTCCAAAACTAAGTCTGGGCACCCTTCTCCAATACCCTGCGACCGGGTCTCCGACTCCTTTGGTCCCAAGAGCACCATCTGCGACCTAGCCAAAGTGTCCCAGGGAGCTACAACTCCCTCAGCTACTACTCAACTGACTATGTCCCTCCCACCCGTCTGTCTGACCCCTAGGCAGGTGGCCCTTTTCCAGCTAGACCACCCACTGGTGTGCCAGACAGGGTGTGGTTTGAGGTGTGGCTAGGATTTGAATGCTGATGGAAGAAATACCAATAGTTAGGATCCCAGAACCATGGAGGGTGAGTTCTGCACCATAAGGAAAAGGAGTGCAGCTCCCTGTGACACCCTGATAAGATCAGGGGAGTCACACCCTTTCTTCCTTTTCACACTAACATGAGCTCCTTCAGCTTCAGTACCCAGGAGCTATCCCCTCTGCTTCCTACTTCGTTCTGCACTCCATTCTAAGTGTCCACTAACTAACCCCACCTCCAGACTGGCTCAGGGACTGTGCTCTCCCTATGGAGCAACTCGCCCTAACCACGGCTTGATGGAGTGTAGCTATTCTAAGAGCGTTTGTGCGCAATATTCTGTGACCAGGGAATGGGGTATCACACCTCTGGTTAAGGTGCAGTACTGCTGTGGCAACTGGACCCTCAGGGGCACCACATATGGATCTTCAGAAGCTAGGTCCAAAGTTAGATAAACAATAGCTTAAACTGAGCACAGGAAGAACAGGCACGTAGACACCACCAAGCTAAGCCTGTGACTGGCAGTAATTAAAGGCAAATACCAAGGTAACCACTCTAAAAAGGAGATATATAGAGGAAACCTCACATGCCCCAGTTCTGATTGGATGACGGAGGTGTATATCACTACACTGACAGCTCAGCATGCGTCTGCTCAAGATTGGACAGCTGAACTGTCACTTACTTTGTCTAGGTACACCACTAGGAGGCATCCTAACACCACCATGTCCATTTCAGCCTTGGGAAAAGGACTGGAGTGCATATACAGCCTCCACAGTAAATGGCAACTACAGGAGTTATGTTAGATTCAAAATATTGAATACAGGCCACACCTGGTTGGATTTGTTCCAGGAACTGGTGCATTGAGAACACTGTGAAGGACAATGAAGACTGCGATGGTGATGACACAGGGGAATGAAACTGCATGCAAGATCAAGGATCCAGTGGCAGTCTGCAATCAACAACCCAGTCCCAAGCAGTCTGAATCTGGGAGTTGTTGGCCATATTTGGGGTCAAAGCCTCAAGTGAGGAGAGGGCTTATGTTCTGGAATCAGTTTTGGAAGTTTCAGTTCTCCTACGACTAGCTACTCGAGCAGTACCCAGTATCCCACTACCCAGCAAAAGCCCCACCAGGTCAAAGGTTTACAAACAGGGCTTCTGACTTGGCCAATTCACTGTGCTTTAATACATGTGGGCGCCTTGGACATATAGACAAAGATTGTCTCCAAAGTCGGGGCCCCATGCCTGGAGCCCATCTGCCGGCTTATTCAGTCAATGTCTGAAGAGACGAGCTATCGAGGTCTGAGGGATGCTATGGCAGAGATACACTAGCAGTGGAGGAAGAGATATACCCTGTCGAAAACCCTAGCCAAGCCAATCTCCATCACCCTATCCAGTCTGTCAAGGTCAGTGACATACAGGCCCAGGGACTTCGAGACACTTGGTCTTCCATCACCCTGGTCAGCCCAGATATTGTTCTCCCAGATATCCTTTATCGGGCTACCAAGTGACCATCTCCCTGGCAGCCAGCGCTCAGATACCCCTTTGGCACGTGTACAGTTGGACAGGGAAACCAACCAAGGAAAGGCTGAAGTGGGGCTCATGGATATTTTGTCACACCTGTTATTTTGGGGAAAGACCTAGGACTATCCAGTCAGTTTGTCACAGCCATCACCAGCAACCAAGTTAAGCAGCACCTTGATGCGGATCCTTTTGCCACCTCTTCCGAGGATAACACACATCCCCAGCCTACATCACCCTTCTTTGAGCCAACGATAGTGAGTACACTTAACCAGACTGTGGCTATTGACTGGGGGGAGAGAGATTATAAGGAGTTTGGGGAATCCCAACTCATGGACCCCACCTTAAAGTTTCTCCTCAGTGCGGCTGCCTGACCTAGGGAGATAATCACAGGGAGGTGTATAGATGGGAGCCTCTGTTGCTGATCTCATCACCATAGAGGCAAAGACTATAGAAGTGCCAGCGGACCATCCCGAGAAGAGGACAGGTATGATCGAGGCCTATCACATCTGGCTGCCCTGTCAACAGGGACACTCACCAGGCAAGGATCTAGCAGTTTTCCGGGGCTAAATAAGAAGGGGGAGGGATATGATGACTCAGCCTTTGGCCACTTGTGTGGGGGGTGAAAGGTCCCTTATTAGGCCAGAAGTATAGTTCTTTTATATGTTAAATCAAGAGAAACTTAGCTATTGTCTCATGCCAGACTGGTTGGAGCCCTATTGTCTGTTAAATGCATACTGTCTGTTAAATGTGTATTGCCAAAAAAAAATGATTGGATGTTGACCAAGTAGAAAGTAGAAATTCTAAGAAGAGATGAAAGGCTTAACCTTAAAAAAATGGGTGTCAAATAAAATTGTTGTATATATAAAATATTGTATTAAAAATTAAAGAAAATGGTAGAGAAGCCTTGTCTGTCAAAGACTGGTAAAACAAATGCAATGAAATTGAGAAATTTCAACTGCTGGAAGAATGCTGTGCTTGGTAGTTGTTAGAGGGAGCTGAATACAAAAAGTTGATGTAACTAAAGATATACAATAGTAAGTAAATAGATAAACATTAGGGCAAGTGTATCCTATAAGTAAGGATGCTGGTGAATATAGTAAGTTAAAATAGAATGACTGTCAATCCTTGTCTTAAGGTAAAAGATGAACTTGTCCCATGTAGCTGTGATGAATGTGCTATGGAATAGTCCTAAGTGAAGATGCTGTTTGGCTGCTTGTCCCAGGTGCCTTGTAGCTATGGAACGAAAATTAGAATTCTCATTATCCTATGTGTCATTTCATATTCAATATTTAATCTAAATACCGTCCTGCAAAATACAACCAGAAAGACAAAAAATAACACTTTTCAAAAACATTCTGTTTGATTAAAAATCTTTCCATATATCTTTATTCGAACATCTAAATTATATACCGTACATAATAGCCATACAAAAGGTGCCTCCAATGCAATAGCTGAGTTAGCTGACTGTATTTACTAAAGCCCTGTCAGTATTTGTATAAATACTCTATCCCCTTCTGATCAATACCACATAATACTATATATTCTAAGGTCTTTTCCCACTATGAATAGTAGAAGGTAACCTCAGTTAAATGAAAATTACATGTCCCTTATTGATCTAATGTAAACAAGGAATTTCTATTAGTTTTAATGTAACATACCAGTATTACAGGGTGTCTAGTCAATGTCTCTCCAGCCGTGATGTGCACTTTAATGTCACTTCCTCAGGGGAAGTGATGTATGAGGAAGTGACGTTAAAACATGCGTCGGGGCTGGAGGGACGCTGATTAGACACCCTGTAATACTGATATGCTGCATTAAGGCTAATAGAAATTCCTTGTTCACCATAAATCAATAAGGAACATTTAATTTTCATAATTTTCATATAACTAAGGTTATCTTACCTCCTTCCTACTATTCATAGTGGAGAAGGACCTTAGAATATATAGTATTATATGGTATTGATCAGGAGTGGATAGGATATTTCTACAAATAATGATAGGGCTTTAGTAAATATAGTAAGCTACCTCACCTGTTGCATTGGAGCTACCTTTTGTAAAGTGTCATTTTTTATCTTCCTGGTTGTATTTTACAGGAAGGTATTTAGATGAAATCTTGTAGCTCTGGAGTCTAAAGGTGGTGTCACACACAGCGACGACGACAACGATGTCGCTGCTACGTCACCATTTTCTGTGACGTTGCAGCGACGTCCCGTCGCTGTCGCTGTGTATGACATCCAGCAACGAGCTGGCCCCTGCTGTGAGGTCGTTGCTCGTTGCTGAATGTCCTGCTTCATTTTTTCATCGTCGCTCTCCCGCTGTGAAGCACAAATCGCTGTGTGTGACAGCGAGAGAGCGACGAAATGAAGCGAGCAGGGAGCAGGAGCCGGCGTCTGGCAGCTGTGAAAAGCTGTAACCACTGTAAACATCGGGTAACCAAGGGAAGACCTTTCCCTGGTTACCCGATATTTACCTTCGTTAGCAGCCTCCGCCGCTCTTGCTGCTAGTGCCGGCTCTTGCTCTGTGCACATGTAGCTGCAGTACGCATCGGGTAATTAACCCTATGTGTACTGTAGCTAGGAGAGCAAGGAGCCAGCGCTGAGCAGTGTGCGCGGCTCCCTGCTCTCTGCACTGTGACATGTAGCTGCAGTACACATTGGGTTAATTAACCCGATGTGTACTGTAGCTAGGAGAGCAAGGAGCCAGCGCTAAGCAGTGTGCGCGGCTCCCTGCTCTCTGCACATGTAGCGACGTTATGATCGCTGCTGCGTCGCTGTGTTTGACAGCTAAGCAGCGATCATAACAGCGACTTACAAGGTCGCTGTTACGTCACAGAAAATGGTGACGTAACAGCGACGTCGCTGTCGCTTAGTGTGAACCCAGCTTAAGATAAGACAATGGATCAAGTACCACATAACACAGGGGTGGGCAATTAATTTTCCCATGGGGCCGCATAAGAAATTGGGATGGTTTTAGAGGGTCGGACTAATATAATTAACTCAGTTTTACCCAATACTGTATATAGTATATACACTATCCGTTCATAAACAAACATTAAGTTACTCACTGTGTGACCCCCTCGTGGCCCTACACGCACATACGCAGACATGTCCATTTTTTCTCCGGCAGCACGGGTGTCACACGGATCGCACACTGATGTGATCCGTGTGACATCAGTGTGACAAGTACCAGAGAAAACACGTGTCTTTTTAATAAAAAGATTTTCTATCTTTACCTCTCTCCAGCTCTGCTGTCTCTGGCTCTGATGCCTCCCGCTCCTTATCAGCGCTCATTATACTCACTGAATATTCACTGCAGTGAGCAGCTAGAAGCAGGGACAGCGCTGGGGACCGCATCGCTGGGTGAGTATACAGGTGTGTGTGTGTGTGTGTGTGTGTGTCTGTGTGTGTGTTGAGAACCTGGAAGCCAGAGCATCTCGGGGACTCGTCACAGTTCCCAATGAACTCTGATAAACCCGTGAAGCTGTAGCGTGGCTGTCGCAGGCGGGTCATCCATTGGAAACTCCGATGACCTCCTGGATGTCAATGTGCTTGCAGAATACTCAACTGTCCCCGCGGTGATGTCCTCAGCGGTGCTGTGCTCGGCGCTGTCACCGCGATGCTCCGGCTTCCAGGTAAATATGGAAAATCTTTTTATTTCACAGACTCGTGTTTTCTCCGGTACCTGTCACATGTACGCAAACAGGTACCAGAGAAATGCAATCAGGCCCTGTAATGGCGGCACGCCGCTGCAGGGGGCGGGGAGAGAGCGCGTGGTACCCGATGTAACCCCAGTACCATTCGCAGTTACGGGCTTTTCTCTGCGCTGATTCTAGGTACCAGACCCGCACTAGTTATGTTTGAGCTCCACACGGAGCTAATGCCGGGAGCACCACAATCAAGTATCTGCTCTCAACAGCAGTGGAGGACACTGACAGCTTGGGGCCCCTGTGCAATTAATTGTATCTGGCCCCCCTTTCTATGGCGACAAAGCTGCATATAGTATAAATACACACACACATATATATATATATATATATATATATATATATATATATATATATATATATATATACATATACAGTTAGGTCCAGAAATATTTGGACAGTGACACAAGTTTTGTTATTTTAGCGGTTTACAAAAACATGTTCAGAAATACAATTATATATATAATATGGGCTGAAAGTGCACACTCCAGCTGCAATATGAGAGTTTTCACATCCAAATCGGAGAAAGGGTTTAGGAATCATAGCTCTGTAATGCATAGCCTCCTCTTTTTCAAGGGACCAAAAGTAATTGGACAAGGGACTCTAAGGGCTGCAATTAACTCTGAAGACGTCTCCCTCGCTAACCTGTAATCAATGAAGTAGTTAAAAGGTCTGGGGTTGATTACAGGTGTGTGGTTTTGCATTTGGAAGCTGTTGCTGTGACCAGACAACATGCGGTCTAAGGAACTCTCAATTGAGGTGAAGCAGAACATCCTGAGGCTGAAAAAAAAGAAAAAATCCATCAGAGAGATAGCAGACATGCTTGGAGTAGCAAAATCAACAGTCGGGTACATTCTGAGAAAAAAGGAATTGACTGGTGAGCTTGGGAACTCAAAAAGGCCTGGGCGTCCACGGATGACAACAGTGGTGGATGATCGCCGCATACTTTCTTTGGTGAAGAAGAACCCGTTCACAACATCAACTGAAGTCCAGAACACTCTCAGTGAAGTAGGTGTATCTGTCTCTAAGTCAACAGTAAAGAGAAGACTCCATGAAAGTAAATACAAAGGGTTCACATCTAGATGCAAACCATTCATCAATTCCAAAAATAGACAGGCCAGAGTTAAATTTGCTGAAAAATACCTCATGAAGCCAGCTCAGTTCTGGAAAAGTATTCTATGGACAGATGAGACCAAGATCAACCTGTACCAGAATGATGGGAAGAAAAAAGTTTGGAGAAGAAAGGGAACGGCACATGATCCAAGGCACACCACATCCACTTGTGTTTATTGACGACATAACAGCAGACAAGAGTAGGCGGATGAATTCTGAAGTGTACCGGGATATACTTTCAGCCCAGATTCAGCCAAATGCCGCAAAGTTGATCGGACGGCGCTTCATAGTACAGATGGACAATTACCCCAAGCATACAGCCAAAGCTACCCAGGAGTTCATGAGTGCAAAAAAGTGGAACATTCTGCAATGGCCAAGTCAATCACCAGATCTTAACCCAATTGAGCATGCATTTCACTTGCTCAAATCCAGACTTAAGACGGAAAGACCCACAAACAAGCAAGACCTGAAGGCTGCGGCTGTAAAGGCCTGGCAAAGCATTAAGAAGGAGGAAACCCAGCGTTTGGTGATGTCCATGGGTTCCAGACTTAAGGCAGTGATTGCCTCCAAATGATTCGCAACAAACTATTGAAAATAAAAATATTTTGTTTGGGTTTGGTTTATTTGTCCAATTACTTTTGACCTCCTAAAATGTGGAGTGTTTGTAAAGAAATGTGTACAATTCCTACAATTTCTATCAGATATTTTTGTTCAAACCTTCAAATTAAACGTTACAATCTGCACTTGAATTCTGTTGTAGAGGTTTCATTTCAAATCCAATGTGGTGGCATGCAGAGCCCAACTCGCGAAAATTGTGTCACTGTCCAAATATTTCTGGACCTAACTGTATATATATATATATATATATATACACACATACATACATACAAATACACACATATATACTGTGTACGTACACACACACACACATATATATATATATATATATATATATATATATAGATAGATAGATAGATAGATATACACACATATACATACGTATACACACACACGCACTATATACATATATACACAAACAATCCCCATATACTACATCACTACACCCCTATATACTACACCTGTAATATACATCACTACACCCCAATATACATCACTACACCCCTTTATACTACACCTGTAAAACTACATTCCCATATACTACATCACTACACCCAAATATTAGTCACCAGTTACCCCCCCCCCCATTGTCTGGTTACTAGTCACCACTCACCTCTCCCTCCTCAGGCACCTCCGTACGGGCCCCCGCCGAGATGCTCCTTCTCTTGTACGGGCCCCCGCCGCTGCTGTTCTTGTACGGGCCCCCGCCATTGCTTCTCTCCGTACGGGCCCTGGCTGCTGCAGCTTCTTCTTCTGCCGGGCAGGAACTTTTCAAATTACACATACACGTGCCGTACTGACGACATCAGGGCGCGCGTGTGTCACAGAGAAAAGTGCCGGGCAGGGAACAGAGGACAGATTCCTGCGTTCCACTGCCGACACTGTGCGGCGCTACAGGTTCTGTCCTCTGCTCCCTGCCCGGCAAGCAGCATGTGATGAGGGCAATCTGACCACGGGCCTCCCGGAGCCTGGAGTTCCGGACAACAGGTCAGATTTGCTCTCATCACTGATCGGCCAGCAAGGACGCCCTTAACCAGGCGGGCCGGTCATAGAGAGTAGGCAGGCCGGATGTGGCCCGCGGGCCACCCCTTGCCCAGGTCTGTCATAACAGAATAAAATAGAACTTAGCATAAGGGAGGGACTTGCCTGCCTGTTAATAGCTGCTGTAGGAGACTCATCCGGCACGGAAAGCTGGAGAACAGGGCTGAGTCTCCTACAGCAGCAATTAACAGGCAAGTTCCTCCCTTACACTAAGTTCTATTTTATTCTGCCACATGATCCTTGATCCATTGTTTATGAATCTTGAAGCAGTTCTGTGATCCTACAGCTGGAACTGTAGATCCTAGGCTAAAGTCTTGTAGAATATCAACCTGGTGACAGAAGCAAGGCCCTAATCAAAGGGGTTTAGGCAATACACGTTTAACAGACAACATGCATTTAATAGACAATACGGCTCCAATCAGTCTGACATGAGACAATGGCTAACTTCTCTTGATTTAACAAACAAAGGAACCATACTTCTCGCCTAATTAAGAACAGTTCACCCCCCACGGAAGTGCCCAAATGCTGATTCATCAAATTCCTCACCATTATTAATTAGCCCTGAAAAAATGATCTTGGTGAGGGTCGCTGTTGATGGGGTGGCCAGATGTGATAGACCTCTGATCATCCCTGTCCTCTTCTCGGGATGGTCCACTGGCATCTCCTTATGGGTGCTTTACACGCTGCGACATCGCTAATGATATATCGTCAGGGTCACGTCGTTAGTGACGCACATCCAGCGCCGTTAGCGACATCGCAGCGTGTGACACCAAAGAGTGACGATCAATGAGCGCAAAAACGTGAAAAATAGTTGCTTGTTGACATGTGCTCCTTTCCCAAATATCGTTGCTGCTGCAGGTACACTGTTGTCCGTCGTTCCTGCGGCAGCACACATCGCTATGTGTGACACCACAGGAACGAGGAATATCTCCTTACCTGCGTCCACCGGCAATGCGGAAGGAAGGAGGTGGGCGGGATGTTACGTCCCACTCATCTCCGCCGCTCCGCTTCTATTGGCTGGCCGCTTAGTGATGCCGCAGTGACATCGCTATGATGCCGAACACACCTCCCCCTTGAGGGAGGGATTATTTGGCGGTCACAGTGGCGTCGCTGACAAGGTATATTCATGTGACGCTGCCGTAGCGATAACGTTCGCTACGGCAGCGAGCACCAAATGTCGCACGAGCGACGGGGGCGGGTGCTGTAGTGCTCGACATCGCTAGCAATCGCTAGCGATGTCGCAGCGTGTTAAGTACCCTTTAGTCTTTGACTTTTTGGTGGTGAGGTTAGCAACAGAGGCTCCCATCTATACACCTCTCTATGATTTCCTTTTTGTAAATTTTACTGGAAAAATTAGGAAATCCTGATAATCTTTAAACCCTTCTAACTTTCTAAAGTAGACATGTAGTAAATGTTATTTAACTATTTTTTGTAACATAACTCTGTGGTTAAGGGCAAAAAAATTCAAAATTTGAAAATTCCAATATTTTCATAAATAAACGAAAAAAATATAATTCTAAATTTAGCACTATCATGAAGTACAATATGTCTCAAAAAAAGCAATCTCAGAATCACTGGGATCTGTTGAAACGTTCCAGAGTTATTACCTCAGAAAGTGACACTGGTCAGAATTTTAAAAAATGGCCTAGTCAGGAAGGTGAAAACCAGGCTCAAGAGTGAAGTGGTTAAAATAAAGTATATTGTGAAAGGTCTTCCTTCAATGTACTCTTTAAAAACAAATAGCATTTTTCTGATATATGTAAAAAAAAATAAATTACAGAGAGTAAAGGAGGAAGGTGTTCACTTGCTGCGCCAAAGAGATCACTCCAGCAGATGTTCAGATTAATGTCACTTTATTAATCATATGGGTCAACGCGTTTCCGGAGCCTCTGCCCCCTTCATCAGGACCATCAAGAACAAGAAACATCAAATCTTTGATTTGATGTTTCTTGTTCTTGATGGTCCTGATGAAGGGGGCAGAGGCTCCGGAAACGCGTTGACCCATATGATTAATAAAGTGACATTAATCTGAACATCTGCTGGAGTGATCTTTTGGCGCACCAAGTGAACACCTTCCTCCTTTACTCTCTGTGATCTGCTGTCTGCTGGTGGCTGCTGCCTGGGATCCGCAATACATGCGTTTATAGTAGTTGTGACTCTCACAACTACATTTGGTGAGTATTCTTACTCCCCCCTCCCCACCCCTTACATATTGGGGTAAAACCCTATTTGCGCTTGGTTTTTCCACAGTCCTCTCCACGTGGTAAAAAAAATAAATTGAAATTTTCCAATTTTCACTCTACTCACTGGAGATTTTTTTAGAGTCTAACTTCCTATTGTTTCAGGAAACCACACATGTATGTAGGGACAATGAAAAGGCTCAGACATTTGTTATTGAAGCATGTAACGAGAGCATGCAAAGGTAATTGTGAAGGGAGGGAAAGCAGGGGCAGCTGTGACCTTACATATTGTGATTGGTGGATCATTGGTTATTAGTAGTGTATAGAGGTGTTACCTGTCATTGCTATCCTGCCTCTGCTGATAAGTTGCCTGCTGAAAATTATTCCTAAAAGAACCGGTAGTGTGAGTCTAAAATTGCCCAAATGGACACTTTTAAAACTGCAAGATTACCAAGTTTTGTGGGGGTTTTTTTACTAAAAAAAATGTGTGTAACATACAAACTTAACTTAAACAATAGATGGTTTTCTAACAACACATTCCGCTTTAAACATTTGTAATGTAGTACAAAAAAAGATCAACTCAACCTCCATTAAAAACATTAACGCTTTTCGGAAGCATGAAAATGACATTCTGTTACGATTCACCAATGTTATTACAAGGTGGTGAGTGATACGATCATACATATGACAACCAAAATCCACTTTGATCCCTACACAATCATAGTCTAATGCAAGTAATAGGTTCTAAAAATGGTCGAATCTGCCCGAGTTGACATTACTCACTTGAGATCCTTTATCATGGAGAGAAGATCTGGCATACCATTCATGACGGTTTCAAGACTATTGTGCGCCTGCGAAACATGAGAGAATCTTACATCACTTTATAGCCTTTATAATACACTGAAAGGCTTCCTGTTTATAGAATATGCTTTAGGTGCTTCAACTGTGTTTATTTTTGCCACTGAAATCTTAAGCCCACTTTACACGTTGCAATTAGTTGTACAATCGCATTTGCGATGTGACACGCCCAGGTTGCATACGGGATCTATGAGATTTCACGTTGGTCGTTCATTTGCTGTCACACGAGCGTTAGTAGTCTATGTTAAATTGGTCAATTGTGTGTGCGATCCTTTAGATCATGTGTTCTGTGACGTATGCATTGGGCACCTTTTTTTTTTTTTTATTTATTGACTTGCCAAGCGTGTGTAATGCGTGTGTAATGTGGGATGCGTTTTTACTATGTCATCTGCCATTCAGCTCTGCTACATGGCCGCTAACAGCAGACACAGACAGCCATGTAGCAGAGCTGAATGGCAGATGACAGCTGACACAGACAGAGCCGCACTGTCAGAATGAACTCGGGTGAACTTCACCCGACTTCATTGTGATGCTGCGGCTCTGTCTGTGTCGCGTCCTGATTAGCGGTCACCAGTGAAGACTCACCGGTGACCGCTAATCTCCTGAGTAACTGAAGTTACCAGCCCTCTCTCATATACTCACCAATCCCCGATCCCCGGCGCTGCACGGCTTTCTCACTGCTCCGGCGGCTTTTACTGTTTTGAAAAAGCCGGCCGCCCATTAAACAATTTCGTATTCCCTGCTTTCCCCGCCCACCGGCGCCTATGATTGGTTACAGTGAGACATGCCCCCACTCTGAGTGACAGGTGTCACACTGCACCCAATCACAGCAGCCGGTGGGCGTGTCTATACTGTGTAGTGAAATAAATAATTAAATAATTAAAAAAAACGGCGTGCGGTTCCCCCCATTTTTAAAACCAGCCAGATAAAGCCATACGGCTGAAGGCTGGTATTCTCAGGATGGGGAGCTCCACGTTATGGGGAGCCCCCCACCCTAACAATATCAGCCAACAGCCGCCCAGAATTGCCGCATACATTAGATGCGACAGTTCTGGGACTGTACCCGGCTCTTCCCGATTTACCCTGGTGCGTTGGCAAATCGGGGTAATAAGGAGTTATTGGCAGCCCATAGCTGCCAATAAGTCCTAGATTAATCATGTCAGGCGTCTATGAGACACCTTCCATGATTAATCTGTAAGTTACAGTAAATAAACACACACCCGAAAAAATCCTTTATTAGAAATAAAAACACACACATATACCCTGGTTCACCACTTTAATCAGCCCCAAAAAGCCCTCCTTGTCCGGCGTAATCCAGGATGATCCAGCGTCGCTTCCACCGCAGCTGCATGGAGGTGACCGGAGCCGCAGCAGACACAGCCGCTCCTGTCACCTCCACACAGCTAATGAACACAGCCGCGCGATCAGCTGCTGTCACTGAGGTTACCCGCGGCCACCGCTGCATCCACCGGTGGCCGCGGGTAACCTCAGTGACAGCAGCTGATCGCACGGCTGTGTTCATTTGCTGCATGGAGGTGACCGGAGCGGCTGTGTCTGCTGCGGCTCCGGTCACCTCCATGCAGCTGCGGTGGAAGCGACGCTGGATCATCCTGGATTACGCCGGACAAGGAGGGCTTTTTGGGGCTGATTAAAGTGGTGAACCAGGGTATATGTGTGTGTTTTTATTTCTAATAAAGGATTTTTTCGGGTGTGTGTTTATTTACTGTAACTTACAGATTAATCATGGAAGGTGTCTCATAGACGCCTGACATGATTAATCTAGGACTTATTGGCAGCTATGGGCTGCCAATAACTCCTTATTACCCCGATTTGCCAACGCACCAGGGTAAATCGGGAAGAGCCGTGTACAGTCCCAGAACTGTCGCATCTAATGTATGCGGCAATTCTGGGCGGCTGTTGGCTGATATTGTTAGGGTGGGGGGCTCCCCATAACGTGGAGCTCCCCATCCTGAGAATACCAGCCTTCAGCCGTATGGCTTTATCTGGCTGGTTTTAAAAATGGGGGGAACCGCACGCCGTTTTTTTTAATTATTTAATTATTTATTTCACTACACAGTATAGACACGCCCACCGGCTGCTGTGATTGGGTGCAGTGTGACACCTGTCACTCAGAGTGGGGGCGTGTCTCACTGTAACCAATCATAGGCGCTGGTGGGCGGGGAAAGCAGGGAATAGGAGATTGTTTAATGGGCGGCCGGCTTTTTCAAAACAGTAAAAGCCGCCGGAGCAGTGTGAATGCGGTGCAGCGCCAGGGATCGGGGATCGGTGAGTATATGAGAGAGGGGGATAGACTGACATGGACAGAGAGTGAGGGACAGAGATAGTGACCGACTGACAGAGATTAGTGCATGACAGACATTGTGAGGCGCTTCAGAACGCAGCTTTTCAGCTGCGCTCTGAAGCAGACCTTTTTTACGCTGCGGTGCAGAGCGCACACCTGCGCACATAGCATCAGACAACAAAATCGTATGAGGGATGTCACACGTTACAATTGACTAGGTTCTTGCAACAAAACGCTCAATTCTAGAGAATGATACGATGTGTTTGCGATCAACGGCTTTGCGTTCAATCCTGATCACATGTAGCTGTCACACGCAGATACGTCACAAACGATGCCGGATGTGCGTCACTTACAACTTGACCCCAACGACGGATTGTGAGATATATTGAAGCGTGTGTAGCGGGCTTTAGATGAGGCATATTGTGTAGTGAAAAAGTACAAAAAAAAATTGCTGTTTTTTTCTTCATTTTACCAGTTGGACAGGAAAAACGAGAGCTTGATGTGAAGGGGATCATGAAAATACTAATGATATAAACTAGGTGTGTGAGTGTTATTTCTAGCTTTCTATCTGGACAAATTAATGAAAATATGTATAAAATTCCTTTAAATATGATTCTAAAAATATTTATACTAATCAATTATGGCCGCCCTTGTAGTTGAAGGGAACCTGTCAGAAGAAATTTTCCAATAAACCTAAAAGATTCCCCCTCTGCAGCTCCTGGGCTGCATTCTGGAAAGGTTCCTGTTTCTACTGTGCCCCTTTTGAGACCAAAATAAAGACTTTATAAAGTCTTACCTTTTTGTATGCAAATCTTTTTTTATGTACACAGGGGCGGGCTCTGTTAGTCGCCCTCCTGCCGCTTTACGCCATCCCCCATTGCTCAGTTCCATAACTGAGGACACCGCCCAGTGCTTCCAAGGTCTCGCGCATGCGCCGTGCCACTCTTGCGAGACTGAGCACTGTGCACAGTGTGACCGCTGGTGACATGATTGTGCAGGCGTGAGATTATGGCCGGCGCTGTGATTGTCATCAGCAAGTACCCACCCATAATCTCGTGCCCGCGCTTTCCCCTCTGCCTCCACCGTGCTGCGCAAGCGCTGGCCAGATGAACCCACTTCACCTCTTACCCATCTTTCCCTGGAGCAGGAAATAGATGGGTGGAGCGAAGCAGCAGAACGGTGGAGGCAGAGTGAAAAGCGCGGGCACAAGATTATGGGCGGCTACTTGCTGATGACAATCACAGCGCCGCCCATAATCTCACGCCTGCGCAACACGTCACCAGGGGTCACACTGCACAGTGCTGAATCCCGCGAGAGTGGCACTGGGCATGCGCGGAGACCTTTGGAGCACTGGGCGGCGTCCTCAGTTATGGAAATGAGCGATGGGGGACGGCGTAAAGCGTCAGGAGGGCGACTAACAGACGCAAGACAGCCCGCCCCCGTGTACATAAAAAAAATTAGCATACAAAAAAGTAAGACTTTATAAAGTATTTATTTTGGTCTAAAAGGGGGCACAATAACAACAGGAACTTTGCTAGAATGCAGCCCAGGAGCTGCAGAGGGGGAATCTTTTAGGTTTATTGCAAAATTTCTGCTGACAGGTTCCCTTTAATATATAGGATTGGATCAAAAAAGTCCCGGGAATATTACAGTTTGACAAGGTAAACAAATATTCCCAATATTTAATAAATTTTATTACAATAAAAATTCCACACCACAGTGTAAAGCAAACATATGACCATAAGGTCATGTACATATAAATAATGTTAAATGACAGATTCAAAATAGGAAGGTAGCAGTGGTTCACAATCAAATTAGAGCATAGGACTTATCTTGTAGGCTGTATTTAATTATTTGTTCAGCACCAAAGAATTTGGGGCATAGCAGTCCATACAGTCCAAGCAGTTATATGCTATTGCTCTTCAAGGGTCCTTATAATAGGAGTGAACCATCAGCCTTCATAATTCCATAAAATAATTCCACCTCAGTAACTCCACCTCGACGCGTTTCCCCACACAGAGAGTGTGGTTCATCAGGAGGCTGTGAGGTAAATACATTATATCAACATGGAGATACATATAAAGTGCGCAGTTTGAAAACATTATCACAATGGCATGAAAAAATGAGAGGAAAATAATGATTAGTACTTGCCCAGAATGATATGGAAGTCAGGTGTGGAGGTCCATGGCGTCAGGTAACAGGATCAGCGATGGTACAGATAATACTGTGCAGATGACCACCACAGTCCAAGTGATCACCATGGATCTGCACAGCCATGTGTGGTATATATATACCCCACATCATTCAAGACACCTGAGGGCAAACAGGGCGGACGCCGTCAGAATACCCGGTGCGCATACCCGATATGGCGCGCGCTTCACGCACGCGCCAGACGGGGGCCTATGAGGATCAAAATTACTACAGGCCGGCTCAACTAGCACCCTCTGGGTTCAGACCGCGCATGCCCGGTATCGCGCGCGCTCTGCGCACGCGCCAGACGGGATCCCACAGGAGTCAAACCTATTGGCAAGGGGTAAAGAGCCACTGCGCATGTGCGTGGTCTCCATAGATGCGGCGCCAGCGTCATTAAGAATGCAGATCACATGACACAATAAGGAAAATGTGGGCACGCATGCGCAGTGCCATAAAATTTGGACTTAGATGGATTCTTCATTCACAAGAGTCAGTTTATAACCGCTGATAAGATTCACTAATAAACAGCGGTGTAAAATAACGCAATTTTACACCGCTGTTTATTACTGAATCTTATCAGCGCGTGAAGCGCGCGCCATATCGGGTATGCGCACCGGGTATTCTGACGGCGTCCGCCCTGTTTGCCCTCAGGTGTCTTGAATGATGTGGGGTATATATATACCACACATGGCTGTGCAGATCCATGGAGATCACTTGGACTGTGGTGGTCATCTGCACAGTATTATCTGTACCATCGCTGATCCTGTTACCTGACGCCATGGACCTCCACACCTGACTTCCATATCATTCTGGGCAAGTACTAATCATTATTTTCCTCTCATTTTTTCATGCCATTGTGATAATGTTTTTAAACTGTGCACTTTATATGTATCTCCATGTTGATATAATGTATTTACCTCACAGCCTCCTGATGAACCACACTCTCTGTGTGGGGAAACGCGTCGAGGTGGAGTTACTGAGGTGGAATTATTTTATGGAATTATGAAGGCTGATGGTTCACTCCTATTATAAGGACCCTTGAAGAGCAATAGCATATAACTGCTTGGACTGTATGGACTGCTATGCCCCAAATTCTTTGGTGCTGAACAAATAATTAAATACAGCCTACAAGATAAGTCCTATGCTCTAATTTGATTGTGAACCACTGCTACCTTCCTATTTTGAATCTGTCATTTGACATTATTTATATGTACATGACCTTATGGTCATATGTTTGCTTTACACTGTGGTGTGGAATTTTTATTGTAATAAAATTTGTTAAATATTGGGAATATTTGTTTACCTTGTCGACAGGTTCCCTTTAACAAGAAACCAAAGGCATGCTTATTGTCATGTACAGTGGGGAAAAAAGTATTTATCAGCCACCAATTGTGCAAGTTCTCTCACTTTAAAAGACGAGAGAGGCCTGTAATTAAAATCATAGGTAGACCAGAACTATGAGAGACAAAATGAGAAAACAAATCCAGAAAATCACTTTGTCTAACTTGGCAAGATTATTTTTGCAAATTATGGTGGAAAATAAGCATTTGGTCAATAGCAAAAGTTCATCTTAATATTTTGTTATATTTCTTTTGTTGGCAATGACAGAGGTCAAACGTTTTCAGTAAGTCTTCATAAGGTTGGCACACACTGTTGATGGTATGTTGACCCATTCCTCCATGCAACTCTAGAACAGTGATGTTTTGGGCCTGTCGATGGGCAACATGGACTTTCAACTCCCTCCAAAGGTTTTCCATGTGGTTGAGATCTGGAGACTGGCTAGACCACTCCAGGACCTTCATATGCTTCTTACGAAGCCACTCCTTTGTTGCCCTGGCGGTGTGCTTGGGATCATTATTATGCTGAAAGACCCAGCCACGTTTCATCTTCAATGTCCTTGCTAATGGAAGAAGGTTTGCACTCAAAATCTCACGATACATGGCCCCATTTATTCTTTCATGTACACAGATCAGTCGTCCTAGTCCCTTTGCAGAGAAACAGCCCCAAAGCATGATGTTGCCACCCCCATGCGTCACAGTAGGTATGATGTGCTTTGGATGCAACTCAGCATTCTGTCTCCATCAAACACGACAAGTTGTGTTTCTACCAAACAGTTCCACTTTGGTTTCATCAGACCATATGACATTCTCCTAATACTCTTCTGGATAATCCAAATGCTCTCTAGCAAAATTCAGACAAGCCCGGACATGTACTGGCAGATCGGAGTCTCTGGCGGCGTAGTCTGATACTGATGGTAGCCTTTGTTACGGTGGTCTCAGCTCTATGCAGGTCATTCACTAGGTCCTCTCATGTGGTTCTGGGATTTTTGCTCACCGTTCTTGTGATCATTTTGATCCCACGGGTGAGATCTTGCGTGGAGCCCCAGATCGAGGGAGATTATCAGTGGTCCTGTATGTCTTCCATTTTCTTATTATTGCTCCCACAGTTGATTTTATCACACCAAGCTGCTTGCCTATTGCAGATTCAGTCTTCTCAGCCTGGTGCAGGACTACAATTTTGTTTCTGATGTCCTTCGACAGCTCTTTGTTCTTCACCATAGTGGAGTTTGGAGTGTGACTGTTTGAGGTTGTGGACAGATGTCTTTTATACTGATAAGTTCAAACAGGTGCCATTACTACAGGTAGTAAGTGGAGGACAGAGGAGAAGAAGTTATAGGTCTGTGAGAGACAGAAATCTTGCATGTTTTTAGGTGACTAAATACTAATTTTTCACCATAATTTGCAAATAAAATCTTGCCAAATCAGACAAGGTTATTTCCTGGATCTTTTTGCCTCATTTTGTCTCTCATAGTTGTGGTCTACATATGATGGCAATTACAGGCCTCTCTCATCTTTTTAAGTGGGAAAACTTTCACAATTGGTGGATGACTAAATACTTTTTTTCCCCCACTGTACATGAGCAAGGCCTCATTCAGACATGAATAAAAAACACGGACTGATTTTCAACAGTGTTTCTGAACCATTTTTGTTTTGTATGTCCATGTCTGCCATCAGTGTGTCATTAATTTTTCTCAAATGTGGAGAAAAAAATTCTACATTTCTTTTAACCATTGAACAGTAAAAAACAGAGATGACGTCCACAGTAGAGCATCCCCCCCTTTTTTTTTTATTAGACTTATTCACTTGAATGGGCACATGTGATCCTCAAACCCATTAAAAACAGTCATGTGAACCCTTCCATAGACTATAATGAGTATATATTCTAGCACAGATAAAACACATACGTGAAACATGCAGCTAGCCAACATGTCATACAAAATTTCCCTTATATGACTAGCTGAAACTTGGCATGGGGACAACGGCATATGGATGGCAATTTCTGAAGCTGAACAACTGGCGATCAGCTGCTTCAATATAAAAATGGATTGTCATATTGTCCCAACTTAATTATTGATATTATTAAATATTGTGCATGACTTCATGAAATCAGTAGTTAAAAATAAAATTAATTCATCATTGGTCTCGTAGCTAAACAAATACCTACAGCCTGTTCATAGCTTTTTTTCATTTACATGATCTGTATATTGGCCTAAGGTTACACTTTTACAGTATGTACAGTTAGGTCCAGAAATATTTGGACAATGACACAAGTTTTGTTATTTTAGCGGTTTACAAAAACATGTTCAGAAATACAATTATATATATAATATGGGCTGAAAGTGCACACTCCCAGCTACAATATGAGAGTTTTCACATCCAAATCGGAGAAAGGGTTTAGGAATCACAGCTCTGTAATGCATAGCCTCCTCTTTTTCAAGGGACCAAAAGTAATTGGACAAGGGACTCTAAGGGCTGCAATTAACTCTGAAGGCGTCTCCCTCGTTAACCTGTAATCAATGAAGTAGTTAAAAGGTCTGGGGTTGATTACAGGTGTGTGGTTTTGCATTTGGAAGCTGTTGCTGTGACCAGACAACATGCGGTCTAAGGAACTCTCAATTGAGGTGAAGCAGAACATCCTGAGGCTGAAAAAAAAGAAAAAATCCATCAGAGAGATAGCAGACATGCTTGGAGTAGCAAAATCAACAGTCGGGTACATTCTGAGAAAAAAGGAATTGACTGGTGAGCTTGGGAACTCAAAAAGGCCTGGGCGTCCACGGTTGAGAACAGTGGTGGATGATCGCCGCATTGTTTCTTTGGTGAAGAAGAACCTGTTCACAACATCAACTGAAGTCCAGAACACTCTCAGTGAAGTAGGTGTATCTGTCTCTAAGTCAACAGTAAAGAGAAGACTCCATGAAAGTAAATACAAAGGGTTCACATCTAGATGCAAACCATTCATCAATTCCAAAAATAGACAGGCCAGAGTTAAATTTCCTGAAAAACACCTCATGAAGCCAGCTCAGATCTGGAAAAGTATTCTATGGACAGATGAGACAAAGATCAACCTGTACCAGAATGATGGGAAGAAAAAAGAAAGGGAACGGCACATGATCCAAGGCACACCACATCCTCTGTAAAACATGGTTGAGGCAATGTGATGGCATGGGCATGCATGGTATTCAATGGCACTGGGTCACTTGTGTTTATTGATGACATAACAGCAGACAAGAGTAGCCAGATGAATTCTGAAGTGTACCGGGATATACTTTCAGCCCAGATTCAGGAAAATGCCGCAAAGTTGATCGGACGGCGCTTCATAGTACAGATGGACAATGACCCCAAGCATACAGCCAAAGCTACCCAGGAGTTCTTGAGTGCAAAAAAGTGGAACATTCTGCAATGGCCAAGTCAATCACCAGATCTTAACCCAATTGAGCATGCATTTCATTTGCTCAAATCCAGACTTAAGACGGAAAGACCCACAAACAAGCAAGACCTGAAGGCTGCGGCTGTAAAGGCCTGGCAAAGCATTAAGAAGGAGGAAACCCAGCATTTGGTGATGTCCATGGGTTCCAGACTTAAGGCAGTGATTGCCTCCAAAGGATTCGCAACAAAATATTGAAAATAAAAATATTTTGTTTGGGTTTGGTTTATTTGTCCAATTACTTTTGACCTCCTAAAATGTGGAGTGTTTGTAAAGAAATGTGTACAATTCCTACAATTTCTATCAGATATTTTTGTTCAAACCTTCAAATTAAACGTTACAATCTGCACTTGAATTCTGTTGTAGAGGCTTCATTTCAAATCCAATGTGGTGGCATGCAGAGCCCAACTCGCGAAAATTGTGTCACTGTCCATATATTTCTGGACCTAACTGTATAAGCTTTTGAAATCCATAACATAATCTTTGTGTGGTAATACAGTATATGTAATAACATGGAATTGCAATATTTCCATCTATGTGCATGCATGTGTTTGCAGATAAGCACATTGCAAAAATATCCACAAAATACTCATGTTATGCCCCCTAATAGCATATGAAATACTGATGAAATTATAAGCATTAAGAATAAGGAAAAAAAACACTATACTTCAATATATACAGTGCTGTGCAAAAGTTTTAGGCAGATTTGGGAAAAAATGCTGCAAATTAAGAATGCTTTAAAAAATACAAATGGTAATAGCTTATTACAGGCAGATATTTATCCATAAAGCAATACCATCAAGGGTGTCGTCTGATTGGCTTTAAATTTAAAATGAGGAAACTGACAGCACTTCCTAACAGACAAATGTGAACAGGTGCAAAACTGAACAAGAAATATATGTAACAAACATACAGCTTCACTCAGAGACACTAAGGTATGCAAACAGTGAATAAAGGAATTTGGACATGCATTACTGCTAAGGGAATAAATATACAAATTGAGACAACTAGCTCATAAAAGGCCAGTTTTATGTGAGTCCAGCAGCCAGTGTCAAGGCGTATCTCTTATACTGGGTCCCTACCTAAACTGCTCTACTCAGGCTGAACAGCCTACAATTTTATGGGCAGGCAGGGACCTGCTAAAAGGAAATTAAAAATGGCCTTAAGCTGGTGGTAAGGAGTACTTATTCAGAATACATGACTCAAAAATCTGAAATTATAAAACTGACAGTACTTCCTAACAGACAAATGTGAACAGATGCAAAATTAAACATGAAATATACTCTTACAAATATACAGCTGCACTCTGAGACGCTAAGGTATGCAAACATTGAATGCAGGAATTTAGACATGCATTACTGCTAAGGATATAGATAAAAAAAATTGAGACACATAGCTCATAAACAAGGGTGGAGGCATTTAGGTAGGGACTAGTATTGAGCCACCCCCCTAGTGTTCGAGTTCGGTTCGTCGAACGGCGGGTTAGTTTGGCGAACGTTCGACGAACATCTTCGAACCCCATTGAAAACAATGGCAGGCAAACACAAACACATACAAACACATTATACATATACCCATACAGTTAAATAAACATTGCCATTATACTTACAGGTCCCCGCGACGCGTCCTGCACTCTGTCTCCCGCCGCTTTTCCTTCCGATCATCGCTGCTCCCTACCGGTAACCAGCACTGATGGTAAGACCTTCCGTGACGTCGTCATAGCATGTGACCAGTCACGTGTCTATTATCTCATTGGCTACAGACTGGTCACATGGCTAGACATCATGCTAGGTCCTGTCAGTGCATCTCTCCGGTACGTGGTGCTCGTTTGAGCATCTCCGTGTACCGGTGATATGCTTGGGCACATGCTTGGCATGTCAGCGCTCTTTTTTCAGAGTCAGCCCACATGCAGGAACTGGATCCCACAGCCGGTGAATAGCGGCACCGGGAATCAGGTGATCGGAGATCACCGTTGCTATAGTAACCCGCCTGTCAGATTACTATAGCAACAGTGGCAGCGGTGACGTCACCGCTTACAACCCGCAGCCTCTGCTCACTCACTGAGTGATTAGACTGCACGGGAGAAGCAGCATCTTCCTCCCATGCAGTGCTGTCTGATGTAGCAGAGCTGCATGGGTTGAAGGAGAAAGAAGACATAAGACCAGGATCGTGGAGGGGAGAGAGGGAGTAATAAACATGGAGTCTCTAAGTGTGTCTGTGTATTTATTTCTATTAAAGTATTTTTTCTCTGTGTAGTGTCTTTTTTTTAACCCTTTATTGGAGATTCTTAATGGCCGGGTCAAATGTGCCTGACATTAAGAATCTTCGGCTTAATACTAGCTAGTAAAACAAAGCTAGTATTAACCCATTATTACCCAGCGAGCCACCCGTCACCAGGGCAGCTGGAAGAGTTGGATACAGCGCCAGATGATGGCGCTTCCATGAAAGCGCCATTTTCTGGGGTGGCTACGGACTGCAATTCGCAGCAGAGGGGCCCAGAAAGCTCGGGCCAATCTGTGCTGCGGATTACAATCCCCAGCTGTCTAGTTGTACCTGGCTGGACACAAAAATGGGGCGAAGCTCATGTCGTTTTTTTTTTTTTTTAATTATTTCATGAAATAATTTAAAAAAGGGCTTCCCTATATTTTTAGTTCCCAGCCGGGTACAATAGGCAGCTGGGGGTTGGGGGCAGCCGTACCTGCCTGCTGTACCTGGCTAGCATACAAAAATATGGCGAAGCCCACGTCATTTTTTTGGTAGTCAAAAAACTCCTGCATACAGTCCTGGATGGAGTATGCTGAGCCTTGTAGTTCTGCAGCTGCTGTCTGCTCTCCTGCATACACTAGTGAATGGAGCATGCTGAGCCTTGTAGTTCTGCTCCCCCTGTCTCTTCCTCCAGCATACAGTCCTGGATGGAGGATACTGAGCCTTGTAGTTCTGCAGCTGCTGTCTGCTCTCCTCCATACAGACAGACAGCAGCTGCAGAACTACAAGGCTCAGCATACTCCATCCAGGACTGTTTTCAAGAGTTTTTTGCCCCCCCCAAAAAATTACGTGGGCTTCTCCATGTTTTTGTATGCTAGCCAGGTACAACAGGCAGCTACGGGTTGCCTGCTCTACCTGGCTATTACTGACTCCATCTTTATTGAAATAAAGAACCCCCTCTGAAGTAATCCTGCGTCAAGGGTCCTGTGCCGTCTAATCCGGATCAAATATCATCTGATCGGTTTGCTGGAAGGCAAAGCGATCAGATGATGTGTCAGGTTCAAGGGCCTGAATTACATGACACAGCAGCTGATTGTATAAACGGCTTTTATACAATCAGCTGATGCATCAGTGTAAAAAAAACAAAAACAAACTACACACTTCTGTGCAGACTCCTGTCCGACAGCAGCAGCTGATAGTTTAGCCGGCCGGGCGGTAAAAAGCCGGCCTCACCGCTCGACTTAGTGTCAGCTGATTCCGTCAGGTGACCGCATCAGCTGATCATCACCAGGTCAGAAAGAGAGAAAAGACAGAGAAAAGAGAAGCGAGAGAGGGAGAGAGAGACAAAAGAGAGAAGAGAGCGAAGAGAGAGAAGAGAAAAAAGGAGAAAAGAGAGAGGAGAGAGAGAAGAGAGAGAGGAGAGAGCAATGCAGCCTTTTTCCGTGAACTGCTCCGATTTTAGAGGTGTGTCCCGCAGCTCACAGCTGATGTCCGGCTCCTCCCCTCAGTGCATAATTAAATTAAATTATAATTATAAATAAATAATAATTATAATTTAAAATTAAAAATAAATTAAATTCTTTACCGGGATGGCTGGGACTTGAACTCGTGAACTAATTCTCCTTAGGCAGTAGCTCTACCCATTGAGCCACTGCCTGTAATGAAAAGCATAGGAAGATTTTGTAATCTTGACCTCTGTATTGCAGTAGAGAATCCAGAAGTGGATTATTCAGCTACAAAGAGAAGAGAGAGAGGGAAAAAGAGAGACGAAGAGAGAGAGAGAAAAAGAGAGTGAAAAAGAGAAAAAGAGAGAGTGAAAAAGAGAAAAAAAGTGAGAGAAAAAGAGTGAGAGAAAGAGAAAGAAAGAAAGAGAGAAAAGAGAGAGAAAAGAGAGAGAGAAAAGAGAAAGGAGAGAGAGAGAGAGAGAGATCACACGCAGGCACTACCTGAGTGAAGTCTCCGGTGACAGCGCGGCTCACTTCAGTTGCTGCGTGGAGCTGACACAGAGCACTCGTGTTCTATGGCGCTCTCTGTCAGCTTCATGTAGCAGAGCTGAAAGCGTTGTGTGGATTACTTCGGACCTGGATTGTTGTTTGGGGATTAATAAAGTGGTAAATGAGGGGTTTTTTTGTCTTTTATTCCAAATAAAGGATTTTTTGTTGTGTGTGTTTATTTACTTTCACTTACACGTTAATCATGGAAGGTATCTCGGGGAGACGCCTGTCATAATTAACCTAACCTTATTACCCCGATTGCCACCGCACTAGGGCAATTCGGGATGAGCCCGGTAGAGTCCCAGGACTGTCGCATTTAATGGATGCGGCAATTACGGGTGGCTGCTGGCTGATATTGTTAGGGTGGTGGGATCCCCATAACGTGGCACTCCCCATCCTGACAATACCAGCCTCCAGCCATGTGGCTTTATCTTGGCTAGTATCAAAATTGGGGGGGACCGCAGGTTTTTTTTTTTTTTGTAATTATTTATTTATTTATTTTACTGCATGATATAGACCAACCCGCCGGCAGCTGTGATTGGTTGCAGTGAGACAGCTGTCACTCAGCGTGGGGGCGTGTCTGACTGCAACCAATCATGGGCGTCAGTGGGCGGGGAAAGCAGGGAACACCAGATTGAATAATGAGCGGCAGCCATTTTCAAAAGAGGAAAAGCCGCCGGAGCTTTGTGACAGCCATGCAGCTGATCGGTGAGTAGGAAAGAGAGAGGGATTGTGCTGGGGACGCAAAACGCATGCAAATACACAAAGTGCGCACATAGCCTTATGCGGGCGTCACACGGGACGATAAATCGTGCGATCGCATAAGCGATCGCACCCGCCCCCGTCGTTTGTGCGTCACGGGCAATTTGTTGCCCTTGTCACATAAAGTCGTTTAACCCCGTCACACGTACTTACTTGCCGGACGACTTCGCTGTCGGCGGCGAACATTCTCTTCCTGAAGGGGGAGAAACGTTCAGCATCACAGCGACGTCATACAGCCGCCGGCCAATAGAAGCGGAGGGGCGGAGATGAGCGGGACGTAAAAATCCCGCCCACCTCCTTCCTTCCGCATTGCCGGCGGGACGCACGTAAGCTGTGTTCGTCATTCCCGTGGTGTCACACGGAGCGACGTGTGCTGCCATGGGAACGACGAACAACCGGAGCACTGAAGAAGGAACGACTTTTTGAAAAGGAATGACGTGTCAACGAGTAACGATAAGGTAAGTATTTTTACTTGTTCACAGTCGTTCCGAGGTGTCACACGGCACGATATGTCTGACGATGCCGGATGTGCGTCACTAACGACGTGACCCCGACGACATATCGCCCGATATATTGTACCGTGTGACACCCGCATTACTGTGAAAAGTCACGCTTTTGGTGATCGAACAGTTATCGAACGGTAACTCGAAGCGCCAAACTTGAAGCAAAACGTTCGAGTTCGTCGAACAACTCGAACACCGCCCAAAATCACTCGAATTTGAAATTGGCGAACGGTTCAAATCGAACATCAATCATTTCTAGTAGGGACCCAGAATAAGCGATATGCCTTGACACTGGCTGTTTGGCTCACATAAAACTTGCCTTTCTTTATGCGCTGTGTCTCAATTTTTAAATTAATCTTTAGCATTAATGCATGTCCAAATGCTTATATTCATTGTTCACACACCTTAGCATCTCAGAGTGCAGCTGTATATTTGTTAGAGTATATATTATGTTCACTTTTGCACATGTTCACATTTGTCTATTAGGAAGTGCTGTCAGTTTTCTCATTTCAGAATATAGGGTCATGTCTTGTGAGCACTTCTATCCACTCAGAAAATTGTAGGCTGCTCAGCCCAAGTAGAGGCATTTACGTAGGGACCCAGTATAAGAGATACACCTTGATGCTGGCTGCTGGGTTCACAAAAAACTGGCCTTTTATGCGCTGTCTCAATTTTTCTATTTCTTAAGCAGTAATGCATGTCCAAATTCCTATATATTGATTGCATTCCTTAGCGTCTCAGAGTGCAGCTGTATATTTGTATAAATGTATTCTGCAGCAGGACAATGGCCGCAAACATACTGCCAATGTTATTAAAAGGGTTGCCCCCTACTGGAACAACTCCTTCTGATTACACGTTTCCCCAGGTAAAATAATAAAGCATATACTCACCTCCTGTATCAGCATAAAACTAACTGCCTAAAACTTTGCACACTACTGTATGTGTCACGGGTATAATAGTTTAGCGACTATTGTTCCATCAATACACTGCTTTGGATGAGTTGCATGTATCACTCAGAACAATGCAGGGAAATGATTACACTCAAAAACATTTATCCTGCTAAAAAAAAAACAGGAACAAAAACAGAAAACCCTTTCTCTAAGCTCTTAATCCTTGAAATCATAAGCGGCTTAAGACCACAGCATCTAAGTAAATGAATGAATGAATAAGTGAATAGGAGGGGGCAGCTCATAAGCCAGTTGCAAGGAGTTTTCCCTTGCACGCAGTCTGTTGTTCTGTGCTTAAATGATCACCTCTATACACACTGTCCATATGAAATTAAAGGGAACCTGTCACGTCGTACCCGCAGTCCAATCTGTGTACGGCATGGTATAGAGAAGCTGAGCAGAATAATATATAAATTTGGGGGAAATGATTATTATAAATTATAATTTGTTCATTGAAATCACTAATGTAAGTGTGCTCATGAGTCCAGTGGGCGGTTCTATAGAGTCATTGACAACAATCACTGCATGCACATTCATACAAGGAAGACTGTCAATCACTGTGTAAGACCGCCCACTGGACTAATACAAACAACAGGGATTTCAATAAGTAAAATGCAAGTTTTACAGAAACTTCTCCCACAAAAATGTACAGTTCCTCCTGCTGTATAACATCCTGTCTGCAAATCATATGCCATTTACAATATGACAGGTTCCCATCCAGAGTGTTGCCTTATACTTACATGTTCCATGTTTATAGTGGTGGTCTCATTGGCTTTAGAGCTGCTTAATATGCCTCGGTGTTTGATCTGGTCCTCTAGAGTCATGTTGAGTCTTGCTTTCAGTATTCTCACCTCCTCGAGCAGCCGAGTCTGTCCAAAAATTATCATCTCTAGTTCCCGTTGACTGTCTGATTCAAACTGATCCTCATCTGACCATGATGAACAACAATAAGATGTGAGGTTATGGATAAGGAGGCACAGAAGTAAGCAGTAAAAAGACAGTATTCTAGTGTTTTTCATGGAGAAATTTAATGGAATTCTGCAGGTCTAACGGCACCGCACAGGGCAAAAGGAAGCCTGGCTAAGCAGCGCCTAAATAATGCCCATAATCTTAGAATACCATCTCTTTATATCTTCAGATCGGCACCTGAGTGCATGCCTTCAGGTTTCTAATGTGGATATAAAAATTAAATGTTCTATACAATGGAGAAAATTGAAGCTCGTAGGCCCTAATGCAAAAATTCCAACACGGCACCTAACTATGGGGGGAATTTAAAGGGGTTGTCCACTACTTTTACATTGATGGCGTATCCTTAAGAAAGGTCATCAATGTCTGATCTATCGGGTTCCAACACCCTGCACCCTCGCCAATCAGCTGTGCTCAGTCCCGGTGGTGGCAGCAGGCAGCCGGAAATGCTCAGTTCCGGAGCTGCTCCGTCTTCTGATAGTAGCCACGGCCGGGTACTGCATATCCACCTCCCATTCCAATCAATAGGAGGTGGATGTGCAGTACCCGGCTGCGGACGCTAGCAGAAGACGGAGCAGCTCCAGAATTTAGCATTTCCGGCTGCCTGCTGCCGTCGTTGGGAATGAGAATATTGGATCGGTGGGGGCAGGGTGTCAGACCCCGGCCGATTAGACATTGATGACCTTTCCTAAAGCGGGCTTTACACGAGACGATAGATTGTGCGATATGTCGTTGGGGTCACGGTTTTCGTGATGCACATCCGGCATACCGCACAACGTCGTCTCGTGTGACACCTCCTAGCAATGCAGTATCGCTCACAAATCGTGAGTTGTGTACTCGTCACTAGGTTTCATATAATTGTTTAATTAAAATGGCGGAGGTTGTTCATCGTTTCCGTGGCATCACACGTTGCTCCATGTGACACCACGGGAACGATGAACAGCAGCTTTACCTGCCTCCCGCGGAACCCGACGGCTTAATGGAAGGAAGGAGGTGGGCGGGATGTTTATATCCCGCTCATCTACGCCCCTCCGCTTCTCTTGGCCGCCTGCCGTGTGACGGCTCTGTGACGCCGAATGTCCCGCCCACTCCAGGAAGTGGACGTTCGTCGCCCACAGCGAGGTCGTCCAGAAGGTAAGTACGTGTGACGGGGGGTAAACGAGTTTGTGCGCCATGGGCAACTAATTGCCCGTGACGCAAAAACGGCGGGGGCGGGTACGATCGATTGTGCTATCGCACAATCTATCGTCTCGTGTAAAGCAGGCTTAAGGATAGGCCATCAATTTAAAAGTAGTGGACAACCCCTTTAATAATATTGGTCGTCTCATATCAGTTAGAAGGACTTTTTGAGCCCTTCTAGACTCCAGGGCCGGGGTGTGACTGCAACCCATGGTTCTATAGTATTTGATAGCTTCATCATATTGCAATCTTCGTGGTTTGTTAGTTTGGGTCAATATAGAAGAAGTATTAAAAGATAATTCACATGATTCAAAGTAATCACCTATCCAAAAGGTGGGGACTTGATTGCTTAGATGCGAGAAATTCCTAAAACTAGGCTCTGAAATGCTCCGTCGGCTATTCCAATGGGACATTTCTGTACTCCTTTTGGCATTGCTGGGGATATTAGAGGTCGGACCTTACTTTTTGAATAGATAATTTTTCAATGATGTGAATAACCAATTAAGGCTGCTTCTGCCCTGTCCCAAATGAACAGATTGCGGACTGCAATATGATGAAGCCACCAGCAGTTGAGTCACCACTGATCCTGAGAGAATGTGACAAAGTAATGGTGAATACTGAAATTCTAACCTTGTACAGGATTTTTCTTCTGGAAGTCTTCCATGCTCTCTTCCAGTGCCTTCTGAAATTCCTCATATTCTTTCTCATACCTTTCCCTTTCGTCCTTTGGGATCTGAGCTCCGGGTGACTTTAATGCAAAACATACAGTTTGCACAGACTACTTGTAGATGTAACAGCTGCCAAAATGACGGCTGCCATGTTATATTAATAGCGTAGTGTGCCGCAGCTGTCACGTTGGAGGATGATACTTCAGTTTATGAAATTGGTCCTATTAATCAGAAATTCCGATAAACCAGTACATTTCCAACACAGAATATGTTCCTAGTAACATTTTATTTTGTGATGCCTTCAGTGCTCTTTACCTTATATGCTATTTTCTATATCGTTTTTAAATAATAAAGCCGCCGGAGCGATAAGAGGCTCAGATGTAGGATGGGTTTAATTTAGGCGGTAAATTACATTAGTTGAGAATGATCAGACTGACACTTTGACACTGACTATGCTAATGACACAATGACAGGTCTTTGATAAGATATCTTACAAAGTTTCTTATTTTCATGCATATTGTTGCTTTAGTGAAAAAAAACCCATGGGTACTCTTTAAATTCAGAGAAGAAAACTAGGATTAAATAATAAATGAGTGATATACAGAAAAATATAATGTTACCTCTTCCCAGGTTGCGCTTAGACTGTATACCATAAAGGAGAAAACATCATGGTCATCTGAAAGCGATAAGAGAGCAATCGAACTAATATTATGCCAGAAAATCTTAATCCCCAACTACTAAAATAAGGCATTAGTAACGTAATAATACATCCATAATTACCAGTCTTTATACACCACCCTATTCAGTGTACTAAACACATTAGTTTTAAGAGTAACAGCGCCACCAAGTGCCACAAATATCAAGATGCTGAAAAGTCACTGTAAGCAGCCGCTTCGTAAATCGAACAATATAAAGTAGATGTTAAAAATTACATAGAAAATAAAATAATTTTTTTCAGTAATATTACCTATATAATTTTGTACAAATATAGCTACAATTTTGTCCTTAGTGCTGAAAATTCTATAACACTACAAGAATGTCTTCACAGTGCCCATTAGAATACTAAGTATAGTAAACCAATAAATGTAGTTATAAATTCTGGACACATAACATTAAAGGCATTATCCGAGACTATTTTTTTTTTTTTTTTTAACAATGTGCCTAGGAATTAATAGGCAGGTAGTTGCTAACTACCTACATGTGGTGCCTTGTTCCGATCTCTGCTGGCGATCAGTGTCTTCCCCCGACATCATATTGACAGAATAGAGGCTTTCCTTCCACACTACTCTAGTGAAGGAGTGTGACTGCCGACGTCATGCCTATTGACAGCCGCCTCCCCGTTGCCTAACCATGGGGAGTCAGCTATCAATCAGTATGTTGGCAGTCGCACCCCTTCGACAGAGTAGAGCGGAAGAAGAAGAGCTGAACTGTTGACATGGAGCAGCTGATTTATTGGCAGGAGCGGTCCGTGATCGCTCTGTGACAGCAGAGATCGGCGCCAGGTACAACAGGTAGGTAGGTAGCGCTCCCTGCCTGTTAGTTTTTAGGCTCATAGTAAGAAAAAAGTCCTGTACAACAACATTAATACTGATAACCTTTATGATATAACTATGTAAAGCCATACTGCTCATAATAATTATTTTGTTTCCTCCATGTACAGGTCCTGTATAGGGTGCTTCACCTTATACCCAGATAATGGTGCAGTACAAGTACTAATATTATACCTAGCACTAGTGGGGCAGGTTGTGTCTGAAGACAAGGACAGTGGCTTGTAAATGTGGACATCTTACATTTTTAAATACATTAATTATAATAACCCTTTAAAAATGACATATACTGTAAGCTTAAAGCAAACAAATATAAAGGTGTCACCTGCTAGTGCGGATGTAGCTGCGGAGATGCCGAAATATCCAGTAGATGGGATCACCATATTGGGTACCTCTACACACTGCGTATATGAAGTATTCCTGGGAGAAAAGCCAACCTGCACAAAGATCTGAACAAATAAAAATCAGATATCAGTAAGCACTGAGTATATTTGGAAACTATTGTTCAATTACCAATGTAAGTAATACAAGTTTATAACTAGTGGACAGACCATATACTAAGATACAAGTGTGTAAAGGGGGCTTTACACGCTACGATATCGTTAATGTTTTATCGTCGGGGTCACGTTGTTAGTGACGCACATCCGGCGTCATTAACAATCTCGCAGCGTGTGATACTTACCAGCGACCTTAAGCGACCTCAAAAATGGGGAAAATCGTTCACCATGGAGAGGTTGTCCCAAAACCAAAAATCGGTAATGATTGATTATCGATATTGTTCGTCGCTCCTGCGGCAGCACACATCGCTGTGTGTGACACCGCAGGAGCGAGGAACGTCTCCTTACCTGCCGCCATCCGCAATGTGGAAGGAAGAAGGTGGGCAGGATGTTACGTCCCGCTCATCTCCGCCCCTCCGCTTTGATTGGCCGGCCGCTTAGTGACGTCGCGGTGACGTCGCTGTGATGCCGAACGTCCCTCCCCCTTGAGAGAGGGATTGTTCGGCAGTCACAGCGACGACGACGACCAGGTAAGTGCGTGTGACGCTGCCGTAGCGATAATGTTCGCTGCGGCAGCGATCATGCGAAATCGCATGCACGACGGGGGCGGGGGCTTTTGGTAGCAATATCGTAGTGTGTAAAGCCTGCTTTTCTCTTTTGTTGGTTAAGCCATAAGGAGCAATATAGTTTAGGGGTTTGTTGGGGACTTTTTATTTTTTTTTGGGCTAAGAACTGACAGGTAGTTGCTAACCATCTGCCTAATCTGCCTGGTGCAGGCTCAGAGCGATCATAGACTGTTCCTGCCATCGATTCTGCTGCTTCACCTTAACAGAGCAGCTCTTTCTCGTCTGGGCTGCTCTATTGACAGGGTGTGACTTCCGATGTCATGCTGATTAACAGTCGGTTCCCTTAAGTTACGCATCGGGGAGCCAACGGTCAAGTAAGCATGACCTCGACAGTGATGTCTTATTGACAGAACACTACGAAAGAGAAACAGCTGCTTTGTCGATGAGACTTCGACAAAAGTCGCAGAATCGCCAGCAGGAGCGGTCTCTGTGACATGCAGGATAGGCAGGATGTTAGCAGCTACCTGCCTGTCAGTTCTCAGCACTATGAAAAAAAAATTGTCCCAGAAAACAACTTTAATTATCATTTTCTTTCACAATGGTCATACATAACTGTTTACCTCATTCGCCACTAGGTGGCAGGATGTGGTAGCATTGATGGTAGTAATAATTCCATCAGGAATAAAAGAGCCAGGCAGTATGGTTTGTGTTTAGCAAACTATCAACACATCTATATTGCTCAGTTATGTAACACAATACTGCCGCATTACACGAGCAACATTGCTTCTTAGAAAGCTTCAACATCTATATAAAACGTTAGACACATAAACTAAAGGTAACATACAGAGCAGCAATAACAGTAATTCTGGAGACTGTGTGTGTTCAGTACATACAGACCTGTCTATGTAAGAAGGCTCAGAGAGGGCGTAGATGAAACACTAAACAAAAGCTGCCCAAACTGCAGCCGGAAGGCATCATATTAGGCTCCTACAAGGTACCCAGTTATTAGACAATTTGTATTTTTAAAGCTCTTATAGACCGGGCGATTTTCTGTTTTTTCCACCCCTTATTCCAAGAGGCATAACTTTTATTTTTCCATCAATACAACAGAGCTGTGTGACGGCTTGTGTTTTAGCTGGATGAGTTGTACTTTTGAATGACACCATCCATTTTATCATATGATGCAATGGTAAACAGGGAAAAAATTCCAAGTGTGGCAAAATAGCAAAAGTGAAATTCTGCAATTGTTTTTTGGCTTCATTACTATAAAACTGATCTGGCAGTATGATTCTCCAGGTCACTACAATGACCTAGATACCAAATATGTATAGTTTTTGTTTTAATTGGTGAAAAAAAAATCTAGCTTGAGTCATGATTTTCCAAGAGCCTTAATGTTTTTAGTTTTTGGGATATGGTCTGGAGCTTTGTGATGGCTTGTTTCTTGCACCCCGTGCTGATGTTTTTATTGCTATTATTTGGGGGTATATATGATGCTTTGATCGCCTATATTACATTATTTTCTATTGTTGCAGCGGCCGAAAAACTGAAATTCTGGTATTTTGATTTTTTTTCCCCTCATTATCCTGTTTACCGATTCGATTAATTTATTTTATATTTTGATAGATCAGAATTTTTATGAACACCCGATACCAAATTTGTATTTTTTTTTAATTTCCTAATTTTTTATGTGGTAAAAAGGGGGTGATTTGAACTTTTATATTAAAAAAAAAAAATCTACTTTGTACTATATTTAATAGTCTCCTTAAGGGACTTGAACCTGCAATAGTTTGATCACTTGTTCTATATACAGCAGTTCCACAGCATCACTATATATGGAAGTAATCACAGTCTCCTATGAACGCTGGCCACGGGCTGGTTTTCACAAGAGTGCTATGATGTCAGACATGGGGGTCATCAGCTGACCCCTGGCTGTCATGGCAACTCATCGATGTCCCGCAATCATGTCATGGGCATGCCGATGAGGGCCTCCCTGCCACCGCAAATTAAATAACATTGTCAGAGATTGACAGCAGCATTTAACAGGTTAACAGTAGACTGAGCAGTTGTTAGAGGCAGATGAAGGACGAATGATTCAGCCTTCATCTGCAGGGAAAGGGATAAATGTGGGCTCAGGGTACAACTCTGCATCAAAGGCAGGGAAACAACTTTTGAAGTGTATAGCATGTCATTAGTCATAAAGGGGGTAATTTTATTATTGAACAATTACATTGCTGTTGGTCAATCCAAAACTTTAATAAACCTGAAATCTCAATATTTAGGTAAGTAAAGGTGAGGTTTTGTCTTTCTTAGGAAAATATCTATGTGTGTAGAATAATTGGGCAATTCTTAGTGTGCTGAATTCTTATCTAAATAACATTTTCCCATCACAATTGTTTATTTTCATCTGTTAAAGTGATGATAATAACTAAACAACCCAAAATATACAAAAATATATCTCTGACATCTCAAGAAAATATCAATGACTAATATAGCCGCCCTTCTTTTCAATAATAGGCATAATTCCTCCATTCATGGAGGCCAACAGTTCCTTAATTTGTTGGCATTCAACTTTTCTGGGCAGCACCAACTGCAGCCTCCAAGACACAGTTCAGAGAATGACGGATTTCCTTTTATTTACACCTTCCATTTAAGAAGGACCCACAAGTTCTCAATAGGGTTTAGGTCAGGTGAGAAATGGGCTTGGTCATTATTCTTGCATCTATAACCCCTTCACCACCCAATGATTTTCCGGTTTCATTTTTTCCTTCCCTTCTTCCAAGAGCCATAACTTTTTTAATTTTCCATCAATATAGCCATATGAGGGCTTCTCTTTTGTGGGACGAGTTGTACTTTTGAATTAATTCTGCCACATATTGTACTAGAAAACGGGGAAAAAAATTCCAAGTGCAGTGAAATTCCCCAAAAAATGCAACTTCATAATGTTTTTTTGAGTTTTTTATTTATCATGTTAACTATATGGTAAAACTGACCTAGAATTATGATTCCCCAGGTCAGTGTGAGTTTGTAGATACCAAACATGTATAGCTTTACTTTATAAGTGGTGAACAAATTAAATAAATTTCTGAAAAAAAATATTGCACTTTTGTCGTCATTTTCAAAGATTCGTAATGTTCTCATTTTTCGGGATCTGGGACTCAGTGACAGGTTATATTTTGCATCTTGAACTGACATTTTTAATTATGCCATTTTTGGTTAGATACAATGTTTTGATCGGCTGTTATTGCATATTATAGCAATGTTGCCAAAAAAATGTAATTCTGGCGTTTTGATTTTTTTTTTCTCTCTACGCCATTTAGCCCTTTATCAGGTTAATTGATTTTATATTTTGATAGATCGGACATTTCTGAAAGTAACGATACCAAATATGTGTATTTTTTATTGTTTTTATGTTCAAAGGGGCAAAAAGGGGGTGATTTAAACTTTTTTTTCATATTTAAAAAAAAAAAAAAAATTATTACCCTTTTTCTTGTTTTTACTAGCACCCTTAGGAGACTTGAAACTGATGTAGTCTGATCACTTCTGTTTTACAGAGCGATGCTTCAGCACCGATCTCCTGTGAATGCTGGAACTACGTCATGTCAATGATAGGATCATCAGCTGACCCCTAGCTGTCATGAAACCCACCAGCACCCTGTGATCATGTCACGGAGTCACTGATGGGAGAAAGAAATGATTCGCTCCCTGCCAGCATGCGTTAAATCTCGCTGTACGAAATTGACAGCAGGATTTAACGAAGTTAACAAAAATTTGGGAAGAAAATGAGGGGTGTGCTTTACAATCCAAAAGTAGGTTACCGGGGGTGGTGGAGAGGGGTCACAGGAGGCAGGGGAGGTGCTGCGGGCCTTCCGCGCTGTGCTGCGGACTTACCACGGGCAGCGGGCTGTGCTAGCCGCTGTGTGGGGCGCTGTGGCAGGGGCCACCATTCTGAAAATATTGGTGGTTCGGGGTTCAAATAATGGAGTCTGGAGTCAGCGTGTGCACAGATGGAGCTCTCAGGTCAAGATCTCATCTGTTCATACACTGCCTCCAGCCCACTGATTCCCTGTAGCGGACTTAAGGAAAATGGTGCCTGGAAGTGGCGCATGCGCAGATGAGATCTTGGCACGCGATATCTTTGAAGCCCACACTGCCGACAGCTTCTGGATGCTTCTCCTGCCTCACAGTGCCCGCAGCGAGCATCTGGGACACCTGATGCACTGCCTGCAGCGAGCATCTGGGACACCTGATGCACTGCCCGCAGCATCGCCCTTCTCCAAAACCGCCCCTCCTGTGACCCTACTCCACCACCATTGCCGCCAACCCTCCTTTAAGACAGCACATTTTTCTCTAAATTTTGGGTGCGTTTTATAATCCGGTGCATCTTATAAAACGAAAAATCCAGTTGTTCAATACAAAAAAGGAAACACATTATATAGAGTCATTACAGAGTTATCTATTTCAAGTGTTCTGTTAAGTTAATGTTGATAATTATGGCTTACAGCCAATAAAAACTCAAAAGTCAATATCTCAGAAAATTAGAATATTATATAAGACCAACTGAAAAAATGATTTTAAACTCAGAAATGTTGGCCTACTGAAAAGTCTGTATAGTAAATGCACTCAATACTTGGTCGGGGCTCATTTTGCATGAATTACTGCATGAATGCGACTTGCTATGGAGGCGATCAGCCTGTGGCACTGCTGAGGTGTTATGGAAGCCCAGGTTGCTTTGATAGATGAAGGACACAATGATGCAGTGGCAGAGTGCCAAGTGATGGAAGAACGAGCGTTTTGCTGGGTCCAACAACCGCTTCGTCAGGGGGAGCATCATTGTGGCCTCAGCATTTTTCCTCACCATTTAGGTATGTTTGACCTCACTTGGTAATTACCTTTTTTGATATTTGGCATTGCACCTCTTTGGTGATTAAGTTCTACCCAATGGGCCTTATGAGAGGTCTCTCCCCTTATACAAATGAGGACTAAACCTGTCTTCTGGCATAGGACAATTGCATTTTTTAAGTGCACTATGACACTTTAAAAATGCATTTGGATACTTTTTAAAATCAGGATTTTCTGACTGGTTTGATAAATAGGTTATTGATCTCTCACAATATTAACCTGTGTGGCATGCTTTATACTTCCAAATGATACTATTATATATATTACTCTTTACATGAATAGCAATTTACTGCTCCCAATCCTTGCTCCTTTTTTCTTCCCTGTTTTTAATGTTTATTGTCTTTTCATGATATAATAAAGTTTGTTTGATTTTCCACATTAATACTCCTTGTCCTCCTCCATTTCTTTTCCCAAATTATTATTTATCCATTAGCAACCTAAAAGAGTTAAACCTTAGGTGATTAACCTGATTTTAGCACCACGAGATTAATGTTAACGAGTAACTGACCAATGGTATTTCTAGAGAGGACTAGGTAAGGTATCATTAAAAAAAAATAATAATAATAAGAAATGGAAGATCTATTAGACACTACAGACTGCCATAAGCTACAACACATGATTTAGGGTTCATTCAGACAACAGTTCTGTCCGTCCTGTTTAGTTCCTGGATTTTTGAGGACCTACTGGCAGGACCATCTTTTCAATGTCTTGTGTAGGATCGGATGGCACAGGGAAACACTTCCGTGTGCATTAGTTCCTACATAAAAAAAACACCGAATGCCGTATGTCCGTTCCGTTATTATGGAACATGTCCTATTCTGTTCCGTAATTGCAGACCGTGACTCAATACAACTCAATGGGTCCACAAAATCCCTAGAAGCCACACGGAAGCACTTCCATGTGACCTTCATCGGGTGCCCCTGCAGTCTGTGTCCCGCTCCCCGCCAGCCCCACAGCCTCTCACACTGCAGCGTGTCAGCATTTACCCGCACAGTAGTGTCAGCAGCTGCAGGGATGACGAGCGCCGAAATCAGGAGGTTAGCAAAGTTCATTACCTAGAAACCATAGTAAAAGTTTAATCAATCTGCGACTTTTTTTTCTGGCTGTATTTATGCACTTTTTCTACAATAAAAAGCAGCTTAAAAGAAAACTATATGGCATGTTTATTTTCCCATCAATTACCTTATATTTACACCGTCAATTACCACTATATTTCTATGGTTTCTCATTAATGTCCTTATGGGGTTAAGGTATTATCATGAGATCTAATTGTCTTGGTAATTTTTTCAAAGTTTATTACCTGTGGTGATGAAGTCTGCTGCACTCCTGACATCTGCGCTCGTCACTGACTTCCATGCCCTCCGTGTTGTCACATCAAGTCTCACGGGTGGCCCGAGTCTGTGACTAGCAGTGATGTCACAGCCCGCTCACGATACTTTGCTTGTGAACGCAGCTGACGTCAGGAGTGCAGCGGCGTTCATCACCCAAGTAATGAACCTAGCTAACCTCCTGAAGTCAGTGCCCGTCATCCCATGCGGTGACCTTGGCTGACCTGATGATGTTAGCTCAGGTCACTGCACTGCTCTCCCAGCCAATGGGGAACATTCTGTTCTTCACTGACTAGGACTGTGAGAATGGATGGTCGTGGGACCCCCTTATTGGATTACACCGAACCCAGATTTGTTTTTTCTTTCCAATAAAGAGGGAATGTGTTGGGGAGTGATTTTTCAAATAAAAATTTGTTAGTTGTGCATTTTTTTTTTTTATTATTACTGACTGGGTTAGTGATGTCAGGTATCTGACAGACGCCGTGACATCACTTCTGCCAGGGCTTGATTGCAGGTGATATTACACAGCTGGTATCAACCCCATATATTACCCCGTTTGTCACCGCACCAGGGAATTCGGGATGAGCTGAGGAAAGCTCCGGGTCTGTCGCATCTAATGGATGCGGCAAATCCAGACGACTGTTGGCTGATATTTTGAGGCTGGGGGCTCCCAATAACATGAGATTACCCAAGCCTGAGAATACCAGCCAGCAGCTGAGGCTTTATCTTGGCTGGTATCAAAATTGGGGGGGACCACACGCTGTTTTATTAAATTATTTATTTATTTATTGTACTGTACGATATATACCTGCCCACCGGTGGTTGTGATCGGTTGCAGTCAGACAGCTGTCACTCAGCGTGGGGGCGTGTCTGACTGCAACCAATCACAGACCACGGTGAGCAGGGACGCAGTGAATATGAAATGAGCCTAATGAGCGGCCGGCTTCAGAAAAACAAAGAGCTGCCACGGGAGCAGTGTGACAGCCGACCCGGTGATCGGTGACTATGTAGCGCTTGCTCCTACCTCTTTGCGCCGGATTCTGGTCCCCATAGACCTTATATGGGGATCAGCATCTGGCCAGATACCCTGGACTGTATAGAACTCTCATTCTGGGTTTTTTTGCGATCCGCATAAAAAACAGAAGTCACACAGATGACACACGGACCGTATATGGAATGGAACGGGATGAATGTGGTTGTCACATGGATGCCACAAAGATGCATCTGTGTGGAAAAACAGAACCGTTTTTGAAGACTGCGTGTGAATGTAGCATTAGAGACAACGAGTTTAATACAAACACAAACCCTATTCAGCTACCAATACAGAAATTCAAACAGAGTAATTTACTGCTCAACTGCTATACCACCCATGATTTACAAAATAATTTCAGAAATACATAAACCGGGCTGCAAAAAAAAATTTTGGATATAGGTGGCAGTTCAATTATACATCATAGACAATAAGTTATTAGAATAAGAGATCATGAGGAAAAAGAAGGAAAATTTCCCTGAAGAGCAACACTACCAAGATGAATACACGCAATTCAAGGGATAAAAAAAATTCTTTAAAAAACTGTGCTAAGGTCACGAAAAAAATTCAATAAAAGCTAGTATATATTAACACTCATGACCACAGGATGGTGCTATAACAGCACAAACATCTCATGTTAGGGTCTGCTAAGTAAAGTGCATGTGCTAATACCAGTGGCCACCGGGTGGTGTTAGAAGCGCACACAAATACATATCACTCATTTGCGTAGCTTAAGTTACAAAAGCAATTATTACTGCTGCTGATAAGCCTAACATACATGCATTACTGAAATCTGGACTCACCCATAAAGTGCACTAGTGCCTGGACGTTTTGAAAAGCCCCAACACGTGTTTCGCGTCTGGCTTCCTCGGGGGGCCGCCAATAAGCTGTTTATGGATTTTGATATTACAAAGTATCATTTTTGTACGTTTGCACCCTCTAACCACACTGATTTACTGTTATAATGGGAAGTAATACACATACACACAGGGTGAATTTGAACATTTTAGCATCTATACATTTGATTTTATCATGAATCTAGAATTAGTTCACATATGCAGACAAGCAATAAAGTACATAGCACTGTTCGGTAGTGACTGGCGGACTGTAAATGTCTGGATCCATGCAGTTTTAAAGGTACCTGAGTGCTGGACCCGGGCCAGGAATTCCGGGTGTTGATCCAGATCGAGCACTCGGGAAATTAAAAATTAATAAAGGAAAAGTAAAGAAAATAAGAATGAAACAAGCGCATCATACTTACAGACGCTCCAACGTGGCTGTACACTGCTCCTGTGGCCTCTCCTTCACTTCCTGGCTCGCTCATTATTGCTCATCCATATGCACTGCTTTCCCCGCCCACCAGCCGTCCTGGCATCTGTGATTGGTTGCAGTCAGACGTGTCCCCCAGCCTGTGTGTCAGTGTATGCCTGCAACCAATCACAAATGCCAGGACGGCTGGTTTGGCGGGGAAAGCACTGTCTGCGGGTCAGTATCGTGGTCTAAAAATAAATAAATAAATAAAATATTTGGCATGGTGTCCCTCCATATTATGATACCCAGCACAGATAAAGAATATGGCTACAGGCTGTAGCCCTCAGCCATGCGCTTATCTTGGGTGTGTATCAAAATAGGAGGAACTGCATGCAACTTTTTAATTATTTAAATAAATAATTTTTTAAAAAAACGGCTTGCAGTCACCTCCAATTTTGATACCCAGCCATGAAATTTCAGCACCAAATCTGCATCTCTTGGCAAAAAACAAACAAACACGGTTTTCTGCCAGGAGATGCAGATCTGTGAACCTGAGTTTAGTGAGTTCAACTGAGGTCCCCTAAAGTCAGTTACCTGCGGTCACAGGTAGAGGACCGTGGGAATCTCCCGCTGTGACCGCAAATAATCTGAGTGACATCACCGCTGATTGCGCGACTCATTCATTCTTTGCCTGAAACTCACAGTGTTTGGATATGTGGACTATGTTGGACCTGCAGGGGTGTTGTGTGGGTAATAAATTGGTGAAAGAGGGTGTTCTTTTGTATTTTATTTCAAATTAAGGATTTTTTCGGTGTTTGTGTTTATTTCTTTTCACTTAATGACTAGTAATAGGCGAGGTCTCATAGATGCCTCCCATTACTAATCTAGGGTTTAGTGGCAGCTGTGGGCTGCCATTAACCTCTTATATTACTCCGATTACCACCGCACCACAGCAATCGGGAAGAGCCGGGTAAAGAGCCAAGATTGTCGCATCTAATGATTGCGACAATCCTGGGTGGCTGCAGGCTTCTATTTTTAGGCTGGGTAGCGGCCTAATAACCATGGGCCTCCCCAGTCTGAGAATATCAGCCCCCAGCTTTCAGGCTTTACCTTGGATGGTTATCAATATTGGGGGGACCAGAGGTCATTTTTTAAAATTATTTATTTAAATAATTTAAACTAAAGAAAGCAACATGCGGTTTCTCCTATTTTGATACACAGCCAAGATAAGTGCACGGCTGGGAACTGCAGATTGTAGCCTTATGCTTTATCTGTGCTGGATATCACAATATGGGTGACCATACACCAAATAAATCATTTATTTTTATACCATGATAGATGCACATAGCATCTGTGATTGCAAGCGTCAGACACAGTGTCACTCAGGGTGGGGAGCGCATCTGACAGCAACCAATCACAGACGCTGGTGGGCGGGGAAAGCAGTGCATATGCAATGAATGTAATAGGCGGCCACGGGAGCAGTGTACAGCCACTCTGGAGCCTCAGTAAGTACAGTGCACTTGCTCCTATCCCCCTATCCTTTCTACCAACATTTTTAATCGCCAGATTCTGGTCCCCATAGACTTATATGGGGACCGAAATTCGGCCTGTGGCACCCCTGAATACATCAGGGTGCCACAGGGAACTGCATCCTTACCCAGGGTGCAGGGCCTACCCCCCCTTCATGGTTTCAGGTACCCAAGAAACCGGTGTCACTCCCATCTGCACCTCAAATCTCAATCACCTCACATCAGACACTGTCAGACACACCAGTAGGTTGGTCTAGCTGGAAAATGGGCCACCCACCTAGGGGTCAAGCAGACTGTAAGTGGGAGATAGACAGGGACAGAAGAAGTAGGCTCCAAAGAGTGAAGAGCTGGGAGAGTGAGCTCCTGGGGAGCTAGGGAAACTGATGGGTCGCAAGCAGTGACTCGGTTCCAGAGGAGTCGGGGACCAGTAGCAGGGACGTTGGAAAGGGGTGTGACTGACGTAGTCTTGGAGGGAGGGACTGCCGGCACCAGAAGGGACCAACAGAACTGACCGGTATCGAGCAAGACGGGGTACAGGACCCTAGGTCAGGAGCCAATTTAACGTCCTGACAATTCACCAGAGAGGGAGAGGATCTTCAAGGACTTCCCTAGATGCTCAGAGATTGAGGGCATCAGCATAACGAGGGGGACAGGGTTTTCCAGACACAGCGACCCATTGAAGTCCCAAGTGCCAGCCCTTAAGAACATGGCTACACTACACATAGTGAGAAGGGCCCCCAATAGCTTCAAGCGACGGGGACCATCAACGTACTATAAATTGTGCATGGAGGCAGGCTCCGAATCACTAAGTGACACTGGTGGGACTGGGTACTTGGACAGGCTCCTGGCAGCGGCAGCTGTACGCAGAGCCTTTGGTTTACCTACAGTATGTGTGTCTCCTTTCTAAACCTCATCCAGCACCACGACTACCCGCAGTGAGTACCCTGATCCCTGCACCCTGTCCTCCCAAATCTACCAACCCCTGAGCCCGGGGCCTTCCCAACCTGCGAAGGGACTGACACCTTGCTGCTTCACACCATCTGCCCCGATTCTCTCTCCAGCAGCGGCGGTACTCCCATTATCGCAACCCGCAGTTGGCGTTACAAACTTTTCCTGTGTAAATATCCCACTTTTACAGATCAAAGTGTCCACCAAGCCGGGTCTGGACCCCTCGAGCCATGACGATCCCGGATCCGAGTAGGCCAACTAACACCGGGGCGGCACACACAGGCCCACAACTGGATTTTAAAAACCGGATCTCCGGTATTCGTCGGTTCCGGGTATCTGTGAGTCCACCCATCACTACGGTGCTTGGGACACTTACTCTTAGTGTTCTTTTATAATAGGTTATCTTTGTTTTGAATGGACGAATTGTGTTCCTGAAATGTTCCACGCAGGTGCCGAGTGCTTGACTCGCTCCATCCCTAAAAAAAAAACAAAGAAAAACATTTTTGACTAGACTTTTTTTTGTCTTGTGGTATGCATTGCATTTTTTTACCAAATTCTTCAAAGTGATGACAATGGGTTTATGAATTTTGCACAAAAAAAAAGACATATTTTGTAATGCAACATTTCGAAAAGTCGCAATTGATGGATTAAGAAAATGAAAACAATGCCCATAATGAGGAATAACAAAAAAAAATACTAAACCAAGTAAAGGGAACTTAAAGGGATTGGCCCCAACTTTATAAGTCCCTTTCATGGGAACAAACTACCATAAATAAGCATTTCACTAAATATTTTGCTTTGTCAAATCCTGCTGTATCCTAATCTGCTCTTCAGGTCACATTACTATTATTATGATTATGATTATTATTATTATTATTATTATTATGATTTCTGGCTGATAATCTCCTGCTTCTTATTATGTCAGGTCAGATTGGCCATCACTTCCAGGCTGTGTAAACTGACATGTGGGTGGAGCTTGCTGTGCCCTGATGGGTGGGGCTTGCTGTTTGGGTGAGCGAGGTTGCATTCAGCAGAGAGACTTATGTACATATTCTGAGCTGCAGACCCAGCTGTCCCTGCAAACATAGCTCTGTCTTCTAGCTATATATATACAGCAGGGTGTATACACATAATTCTGGATATCCTGTGCACCGTCTATACACACTGCATTATTCCCTTTATGATATGAATGTGTGACGCCCTGGGCAAGCCAGGGGTCACAGGTCATGACACCACCACACCCTACACCCCAGATAGGTACATCAAAGCTACACAAAAATCCTTGTTGCCTTCCTCCAGGGGCTGATGTCCACACCAGGGGGTGGGCCAGGCGGTTGGCTCCGCCCACCGAGGAGTTCACAGCCCTGGAGGCGGGAGAACCAGACAGATTAAGTTGAGAGTTCAAAGTGAAAGGAAGGAGCAGGAGGACAGTGAGAGTAGTGACAGAAAAAGTGACAGTTGAAAGCCTGAAGTTGGTCCGGGTGTGTGCCCCGGACTGAGACAGCAAGGTCAGCAGACGGCGGTGACTGTCTGCAGGAGAGGCTGCTTGGAGGTTGCCGAAAGGACCGTGGACGGGTGGTGGCCCGGCGGTACCGGAGCGGTATACGAAGAGCAGTCAGCACCATTGGCAGGTGCCTTTCGGATCCCGGCAAGGGTAGGAGTCGCCGTGAATTTGCCAAATCCGTCAGTGAAGGGGACCTCTGGGTCTCCCAACAACCAAGTCCCGATTGAAGGCAACAGTCCAACCGTAGGAGAGAGACACCGCCACCGCCAAGGCACCAGTTTCTCAGGGCCAGCGCCTGCGGGCAAAGTAGGGCTCCTCCGGCCCATATCCAAGTCGGGGAGCGGGTTACCGGTGGGAACCCATCGCTACCATCATCATCTTAGGTGCAGGAAAAGGGACCGTCACCGTCAACTACTGGGGAAAAGCAACTGCAGCCGTCCGTGGGAACAGTCTTTCCAGCCGTGTGTTTTACCGAGAACTGTGTCCCGTCTCAGGCTGAGTGAGTACCACAGTGCCGTGAGGCACAGCGCTGCCCCCGCATCCCGGAACCCCACCAAGCCCTGTACCGGCCCCGCCATCCCTCATCACCCACCTCATCACTGGGCCCCGGGACAACAACCCCCCTACCCATGGAGGGGAGAACCAACAACTTTGCTGCTCCCTGTCACCGCTCCCGGGATTCCCATACAGAGCAGCGGTGGTGTCCACACAATCACCACAACCGTGGGTGGCGTCACGGACAATAAACAATCCCAAAAACCATCCCCTTTTCACTCACGGGCGAGGAGCGCCGCTCGAGTCCCCGGGATCCGGCCCATCGCTCGAGCCACCGAGCAGCAGCAGGCCGCAGCAGCAGCGGCAGCCGGACCCGAGCAGTGGGAGAGCGTGGCGTCCCCTCCTCCACCCGCGACAACTTGGCGTCACGAACAGGATCTTACCGCTCTGCCGTTGGGTAGAGGTGCGCCTTGTGACTGCCGGAGGTGTCCGGCCGGAAAATTTCGGAAGCCGCCATCTTTGGCGCGAAAAGTTCCCGCTCGAGCTTCTTCTCGAGTAGCGGAGGCGCGAAGGCCAAAACCCCGCCCCGATAGAGGAGGGGTCGGAAAGAGGCTAAGGGGGACGAAATGGCGACTGGTCGCATGTAGCCGCGGCTATAAAAGCAGGGACGCCAGGACTCTGCAGACATCTTGTTCCTGGGAGAAGCCGCCAGCGACATGTGGATGCCGTCCCGCAGCACCGTAGCCCCCGCGCCTGGAACCGCGGCGTGGGTGGAGATCCGGACCGCGCAGCTCTACCAGAGGCTGCAGGTCAAAATGCAGCTCCTCATGGAGGAGTGGGAGACAGACATGGCGGATGTCATAGCGACCGTGCGGAGACGCGAGGAGGAAGCGGAGGAAGGGAGGGTGAGTGACCCACGCCCCGATGCCGTTGATTGGCCGGTCATCGCGGCTGCGGGACCCGGTCTAAACCCTCTCGCCCTGCTGCCTCCCTCGCCACCCGTCTCGGAAGTCGTGACCCCGCCACTAGGCCCGCTACCACCGCAACCGGTAGCGATACCCAGCATGCCCGCCCCGGCGGGCTGACCTGTAGCCGGAGCCCGTAGTCGACCGGAGGTGCTGCCATGGAAAGCCCCGAAAACCGAACCGGAGGCGTCGCCCGAGAAAGTCCCCGAGCCGGAGCCGACAGCCCGCTCCATGCCGAAGGCCCAGCCGCGGAAAGCCCCTGTGCCCGTCCCCCACACCTCGGCTGAGGTTGCGCCGGGTTGCCGATGCAAGGCAGCGTCTAAGGCCAAGTCACCGCGGGACCTGTCGCCCACAGTACCAGCAGTGGGCAATGTCCAACAGGTCTTGCGGGGCCCGACCCGTGCGCCGGAGCTCGCAGCAGCGCCGTACTGGGACAGGGAGCCGGTACCGCTGGGCCTGGAAATCGGTGAAAGAGAGAGAAAGAAGGCGGAGATGGTGGCCCGTACGATCCGGGAGAAGGAGAGCCTGAGACAAGCTACCTTCCGGGTCCGGGGCCCGCTGTATGAAGGGCAGGTGAGGCGGTTTGATGTCCGCCGGGGCTATGGATTTATTTATGAACCGGACCTGGAGGCCGAAGTGTTTATAGCCCGGCGGGATGTGAATGCTCACCTACCAGAAGAGCACCCCGGTCGTAACCTGATGCCGGGCGACATAGTCCAATACATCCGGCACTGTGGGGAGAGGGGGTGGTTCGCGCTGGATGCTAAGTTGAGGGGCAGCCAGGAGTCCCGTGTGAGCGCTGCGCCCCCTCCCTCAGGTGATGTCGAGGACTCTGAATGATGGCAGCGGAGCACCGTTGCACCGTCCCGGTAGGGACCACCAGTATGTTGAAAGTTAAAAGTTTGAAAAGTTTTGAAGAAAATGAGAATAATAACCGAAGATTGACCTGATTAGCTATGTGATTGAAACCGGCGGTCGTTGCCGGCATTGTTGTCCCCGTGGGGACCATCTAGCTGCATAGAAACTTCTATGGACAAGCCCGTGAACTTGCAGGGCAACCAGAAACTTAGTGGCTTGTAACTAAAATCTGTTGTTGCAGCTAACCGTTACCACCTCCGGAGAGGCAGGTTGGAGGGAGGGCCCGCAGTGGAGCAGGCTGGGGCCCAGCCACCACAGGAACCGGTGGCTACCCTCTGGAGGGGAAGGACAGATCCCGCTCGGGTAACTGGTTCAGGACTGGGGTCAAGGGGTGCTGCCTGGGTTTTAGGAGCAGCATCAGGGCCAGGTTACTTGGGTGGGAGAGAGCGGCAGCCGCAACCATTTAAAATGTTAGTAACGTTTAAGAAATGAGCCTCCCGATGTGGGATGAAGTTATTTAACTTGTATGTGTTATTTTTATATCTTTTCAGAAAATAAAACCGGTGTTGGACGGGCAGCCCGCGGACGGTCTGCATTTTGCTAAGGGGGAATGTGACGCCCTGGGCAAGCCAGGGGTCACAGGTCATGACACCACCACACCCTACACCCCAGATAGGTACATCAAAGCTACACAAAAATCCTTGTTGCCTTCCTCCAGGGGCTGATGTCCACACCAGGGGGTGGGCCAGGCGGTTGGCTCCGCCCACCGAGGAGTTCACAGCCCTGGAGGCGGGAGAACCAGACAGATTAAGTTGAGAGTTCAAAGTGAAAGGAAGGAGCAGGAGGACAGTGAGAGTAGTGACAGAAAAAGTGACAGTTGAAAGCCTGAAGTTGGTCCGGGTGTGTGCCCCGGACTGAGACAGCAAGGTCAGCAGACGGCGGTGACTGTCTGCAGGAGAGGCTGCTTGGAGGTTGCCGAAAGGACCGTGGACGGGTGGTGGCCCGGCGGTACCGGAGCGGTATACGAAGAACAGTCAGCACCATTGGCAGGGGCCTTTCGGATCCCGGCAAGGCAAGGAGTCGGCGTGAATTTGCCAAATCCGTCAGTGAAGGGGACCTCTGGGTCTCCCAACAACCAAGTCCCGATTGAAGGCAACAGTCCAACCGTTAGAGAGAGACACCGCCACCGCCAAGGCACCAGTTTCTCAGGGCCAGCGCCTGTGGGCAAAGTAGGGCTCCTCCGGCCCATATCCAAGTCGGGGAGCGGGTTACCGGTGGGAACCCATCGCTACCATCATCATCTTAAGTGCAGAAAAAGGGACCGTCACCATCAACTACTGGGGAAAAGCAACTGCAGCCGTCCGTGGGAACAGTCTTTCCAGCCGTGTGTTTTACCGAGAACTGTGTCCCGTCTCAGGCCGAGTGAGTACCACAGTGCCGTGAGGCACAGCGCTGCCCCCGTGTCCCTGCACCAGCCCCGCCATCCCTCATCACCCTCCTCATCACTGGGCCCCGGGACAACAACCCCCCTACCCACGGAGGGGAGAACCAACAACTTTGCTGCTCCCTGTCACCGCTCCCGGGATTCCCATACAGAGCAGCTGTGGTGTCCACACAATCACCACAACCGTGGGTGGCGTCACGGACAATAAACAATCCCAAAAACCATCCCCTTTTCACTCACGGGCGAGGAGCGCCGCTCGAGTCCCCGGGATCCGGCCCATCGCTCGAGCCACCGAGCAGCAGCAGGCCGCAGCAGCAGCGGCAGCCGGACCCGAGCAGTGGGAGAGCGCGGCGTCCCCTCCTCCGCCCGCGACAAATGCATTCAGGTCTCTCCCCATCCATTGTTCCTTGTCAGTGAGGGGGAGTAGGTAATAATTATGTATTACTACTATTCTCTATACCACTGTCCACAACATATTGTGCTGGGCTGTGTGCGATGCTGGGGGAGGAGTGGGAGCGGTGTAGGCGGAGTTACAGGTCTTTGCTCACTGCTGGCTTGTAGTCAAGCACAAAGGAATGATGGGAAATGTAGTAAGAATGGAACAGAGGATACTGAACAGGAAGCAATCACTATGACAACAAACCTGGTGCCAGGGCAAAGGAAGCAAACCAAAAAGGTATAAAAAAAAACGTGAAATTTGGTAGGAAAGGTATATGGGGTTATTTGGGAGCATTATCCTTAAGTATTTATAGTACTGGACAATCTCTTTAAATTAAAAAATGAATAAGGCGTAAACATAAAAGTCACTGTTAGAACCAATTTTGCTCAGAAAAAGCACCAAGACCATGATAAATCAGAGCCTTAAGGCCACTTTACACACCGCGACATCGCTAGCGATGTCGCTGGTGAAAGCACCCACCCCCGTCTGTTGTGCGTCACGGGCAAATCGCTGCCGGTGGCGCACAACATTGCTCGGACCCGTCAAACTACTTATCCCGCCCACCTCCTTCCTTCCTCATTGCCGGCGGCCTGCAGGTACGATGTTGTTCCTCGTTCCTGCGGTGTCACACATAGCGATGTGTGCTGCCGCAGGAACGACATTAAACGATCTTAACTTATTAAACGATCTAAAAACTAAAGCAGCAAACAAAATTTGTATCAGTGTCAATACTTTTGCATGCTTTCCAAATGTTTAGTGACCACATCCATCCTGATGATGGAGAGAGCACCTTTTGCGTTCTGAGCCAGACTACTCCTCACATTTGCTTCCCCGTCCCTTTTACAGTAGGATATCTCAGACATCGAGAAGCTGCAGCCACCTATTGGCTATTGCTGAATACATATTTTCTTTTGTTTGTGAGGGGTTTTGTGAGTGTCCACACAGAACAATTGGACTTAAGGGGGCTTTACACGCTACGACATCGCTAATGCGAAGTCATTGGGGTCACGGAATTGGTGACGCACATCTGGCCGCATTAGAGATGCCGTTGCGTGTGACACCGATGAGCGATTTTGCATCGTCACAAAAACGTGTAAAATCGCTCATTGGTGACATGGGGGTCCATTCTCAAATATCATAACTGCAGCAGTAACGAAGTTGTTCCTCGTTCCTGCGGCAGCACACATCGCTCCGTGTGATACCGCAGGAACGAGGAAAATCTCCTTACCTGCCTCCCGGCCGCTATGCGGAAGGAAGGAGGTGGGCGGGATGTTACGTCCCGCTCATCTCCGCCCCTCCGCTTCTATTGGGCGGCGGTTCAGTGACGCAGCTGTGACGCTGAACGAACCGCTACCCTTAGAAAGGAGGCGGTTCACCGGTCACAGCGACGTCGCCGGGCAGGTAAGTACATGTGACAGGTCTGGGCGATGTTGTGCGGCACGGGCAGCAATATGCCCGTGTCGCACAACAGATGGGGGCGGGTACCCACGCTAGCGATATCGGGACCGATATCGCAGAGTGAAAATCGGCCTTTACAGGCTGCTGTTAAGAATGGAAGAAGTCCATTTTTCCTTATACAATCTATATATTTCATGTATTTGTGCATGCTAATAATTTAAGATAATCTTATTTTATGTTGAAGGAACCATAAGTAAAATAATAAAATCATGAAGATTACTTCTTCCGTGTGATTTCATCTATTCACAAGGCAGCGCGGGTCAACCCTTTCCTTCTACCCCACATATACCAAAGATACCATAAGAGAAGCTTTAGATAAAGTGACTACTGAAGAGCAATGTGCTTGCGTAGTGAAGTACAGATTGCTTGGGTTCATGGCCCGCAGTCAGGAAGTGGTATGGCGAAGTGCAAGTCTATACAAAATGTTCTCTCTGTATCAACACCAAAGTGTTCCCGGTAATTGTTGTCAGATGCTGGCAAATCAGTTCGTCAGACACTATAAAATCATACTGTGTAGATACATCACTTATACTAGCATTAATATATATTGGCAAAAGCCACAATAACCTGGGTAGAATGATCTTTCGACCAAAAATAGGAAAAACCACATGGGCAATTTCTATGTATCTTCATCAGTTTTTTTTCATGACTCCATTGATACAGTATATCAAAGAACTAACAGATGTTCTTAATTGCAGGCTAGGAAGACATAGTACTGAGTGCTGCACATATGTGCGTGGGGACATTATAACTTGGAGGGAATGAAGGGAACAGCCATATGGCGTGTGTTCCTGTCTCTGAAGAGGGGGCACGAAGCTGCATCTACCAAATATGTACAAATAAACAGAAACAAGTAGGAGATATTGCTGAAAAGCCGCTTCTATTCTCATCATTCCTGCTGTTATTTCTGTAAAAGACATGACAATGCATTTTGTCCTATTTTTATAATTTAACACCAATAAATGGTCGCACAATCTATAGTATTCGGAAAGTTGATAATGTATTTTGTCGGGTTGTAGGAAATAGAGGGAGTTACCGTTCTGAAACCATTCCAATACTGTTTTGGAAAAAAATAAAATACAGAAACGGAAGCACAGGCCACAAATGCAGTTATGTATCAGCCGTACGAAACCACACTGCTATGCAGATGGAAAAAAAACTTGGGCCACATTTGAATGGTAAAGGGAAGCTCCGTACACATACAAGACTCGTGTGATGACGTGCCTGAAGTCAGTGTTAGATATTGAATCTTAATGTTTGCAGAAATCTGAGCTGCTGCATATAACGGTCTATTCATGTATCACACGGGGAACAATTAGGCCTAAGCCACACGTCATGAAAATTGGAGCAAGTGGAGTGCGATAAAAAAAAAAATCGCATTCCACTCGGACCAATATTAGCCTATGTGCCAGCACACATGAGTGATTATTTTCTCAGCCCTAATCGGACCAAGAAAACAATCGCAGCATGCTGCGATTGTAATGCGAGACTCTTTCTCTTGCACCCAGTCAAGTCTATGGGGTGAGAGAAAAATCGCACTGCACTCACGGTACACCGGTGTACTGCAAGTGCAGGGCGAGAATGGCAATATCCGGCTACGGAGGAGAGAGGAAGATAAATCCCTCCCTCCCCTCCGAAGCACCAACCCTCCCCTCCGCAGAGCCGGCCCGCCCCCCGCAGCTGAGGTCCGCTCGCACAGTCGGACCTCAGTCGCAGGGACACTCGCATGACACTCGGCTCTGCTGTACTGCCAGCGTGAGCCAAGTGTCATGTGAGGAGATCGCAGTAATCCCCTTGTGGCCCCAGCATTACTAGATTTCAATTCTGCTATTTACACTTGTGAAAAGAAACCTGTTACATTTCTTGCTTTCACTAATCATCTCTATTTATGGACATCAGAAAAATACTTCTTTTTTTTCTGCACTTACCGCAAGTGGTCATACTGAAGTTTGCCGTTGTTGCCCACAATCACTATAGCTGGATTATTTCCCTGGAATAAGAAAAAAAAAAAAAAAAAGAGAGACTTTTCAGATAACAGGTCTATGAAATATAAAGTGTTTGGAGTAGTTTAAATATATAAATGACTAGCAAAATGGCAAAGCAGAAATGTAACATTCTAGGTGAGAAGATACTAGCAGGGTGGTGTGATGGCTCGGTGGTTTGCACCCACGGCCTTGAAGTCCTAAGTTTGAACCTGAGTTGCCATGGCTGAAAAATGGAATGATAGATTAAGGTAAAAAGGATTAAAATGGGCTGCCTAGTCAGATATATGACCCCAAACACTGCGGTTTGCTATGTGCTGCATGCTTGGTGTATACGGCAGCATCCATCTCAGGCATCCATGAGAAAATGCCTCTGATGTAAACTTTAGATGAATACAGCGTGAAATGGACCCAATGATGTTCACTAACTAAATAGTGTTATATAATATATAATGCGGCCACACCACTGTAGATTCAAGTGGCTGGGGCCAAAACACATCCCAGCAGATTGGATGCCAGAACAAGATGTCATGGAATCATGCAGGGCGCCACTAGGAATTTCAGGGCCCCTGACTGGCATAATTTTGGGGTCCCCTTGAGACTCCACCCCACCTCCACCTCCACACTTCACACACAAGCCAATAAATGAAGTGTGAAGGGGCCCCCCTTCTGTTGGGGTCCCGGACTAGAGTCCTGTTTGTCCCCCCCCTGGTGGCGGCCATGAATCATGGCAGAGTCAATTTATTACACAAAAATAAAACACCCTAACAATTCCACCTGCATGATGTGTTTTACATATTGTTCATTGTGGAGCATAGAATAGACAATAAATATACATTAAAGTGAGAAAAAGTAAAATCCAGCTCATCACCACTGTTTAGTCCAGAATTAATCAAGATGCTTGCACCACGACGCCCATTAGTACACATTGAGCTATACTGATGCAGGAGATGTGTGCATTGAACCTGTAACACTAACTTACCATAGAATCATGATCAAATGTGTCAAAAATAATTGCCACTCCATCCCAAAGATCAGCAGAGCCGAATACTGTGCCTAATCCTCCTTTTTCCCTGGTATACCAAAAGGCCTAAAATAAACGTATCATTATATCAGACATGATGCTACAATGTCACTTCGTCATACTCTTCAGGTTAAAATAAATTATCTCTGTGATTTTTTTTCAGACATTTATTTGCAGTGTAATTCTTGCACTATATGATGTGATTTTTTTTAAAAAAATTACAGGTCCTATGTAAAAGAAGGTGGACCAATGTATAAAGTTAAATACTTTTTTTGAGAGGATCTGATGTTACAATTAAATCTAATAAGTAAAAATTAAAAACTACTTCTACTACTTTCATCTCACTTTGATCATCACCACTGAGAGCACAAAGTCCATGTTTTCCCAAAAATAAGCCCTAGCAGGATTTTTCAGTCTTTTTAAAGTTGGCTTGAAATATAAGCCCTACTCCAAAAACAAGCCCTTGTTATGTACTGAAACTAACAGTATCCTGAAATAGGGCTTGTGTACTCCTGTTTCAGAATGCGTAACTTTTATTGTCCCCTTGTGTTGCTCTAAGCCCCGGCTAAATAAATGATTGAATAGTCACCCTCCTCTCCACCCAGAATCCAGAATATAAGCAATACATAATAAATAAATAGCCAGAGAAAGATCAGTGTAGTATACTATCAATTCTGGTAAAACTCGCCACCTGCTGTGCCCCACCCACAGCTAAAAGGCACCCCAGTCTGTAGTTTACTGGAGTGTAGAAATATACATTCAATCATTTAATTAATCAAGAGTTGCAAAGTCTTAGGAGTACTTTGCACGTTGCGACATCGCTGCTGCGATATCGCCGGGGTCAAATCTAAAGTGACGCACATCCAGCGCCTGTAACGACGTCGCAACGTGTAAAGCCTACATGCGCCGATAAACGATCGCAAGAGCGACGTAAATCGGCGATCTGTGTAGCGTCGGTCATTTCCATAATGTCGCACCAATAGGAGATACGATGTTGTTCCTCGTTCCTGCGGCAGCACACATGGCTGTGTGTGAAGCCGCAGGAGCGAGGAACATCTCCTTACCTGCCTCCACCGGCTATGAGGAAGGAAGGAGGTGGGCGAGATGTTTACGTCCCGCTCATCTCCGCCCCTCCGCTTCTATTGGCCGCCTGCCGTGTAACGTCGCTGTGACACCGCACGACTCGCCCACTTAGGAAGGAGGTGGGTCGTCGGCCAGAGCGACGTCGCAGGGCAGGTAAGTACGTGTGACGCTGCCGTAGCGATAATGATCGCTACGGCAGCTATCACAAGATATCGCATGTGCGACAGGGGTGGGTACTATCGCGCTCGGCATCGCTAGCATCGGCTAGCAATGTTGCAGCGTGCAAAGTACCCCTTAAAGTGACTGTCCATTTGAGAAGTCAAAACGGATATGTGAGCCGTTACCTATGAGGTGGCTCCCTGCATACTTGCTGCTGTGATCTGATTCAGCTCTGGTACAGTGATTACAGAGGGTCTGAGGTCCAGTGGTCCCTCAAGACACAATAGCAAGTACAGAGGTGCTTGGAAGTTTGTGAACACTTCAGAATTTTTCATATTTCTGCACAAATTTGACCTAAAACTATTTCACATTTTCATACAAATCCTAAAAGTAGATAAAGAGAACCGAATCAAACAAATGAGTCGAAAATCTCTTTAAAGATGAAAATGATCCAATATCTCACTTCTGAATGGCAAGCATATGTGAACCTGGAGAGTTATTCTAAAACTTCATTCTCCCTTATACAATTTTAAAATTTGTTTACCAGTCCCTCTGCCCCTTCACGTCCATGACCGGAGATAGTTATCGACATCTCCACTTCCCAGTGTGGAAAAGAAGAATTATTCTTAGCCCACATTGAGCCTTTGAGATTTTTCAGTGATGAAACAAGCCGAACTTCATCAGGACCAGAAACCGCATCTACCAAAATGCATATTATGAGACAACTTAACCGAAATATTCAAAATTACTTTCCTTATTCTAGCATTTGCACAAAGGAGCTAGTTAAAGAGAACCTGCCATCAGGATTGTGTACCCCAAACTAATGGCACTTATGTAAAGGCACTTTAATGCTGATTATATTGTTCCCTTTCTTGTAGAAATTGGTATTGCTTTTTTAGGCCCCCTTCACACGTCAGTGAAAACCACAGACATTCTCCACTGACGTGTAAAACATGCACATGTCCCTCCGTGTTCCGTGAATCACGGCACACGTGGGTTGTCCATGTGCAATCCGTGATCTGTGATCCGTGATTGCATATGGACATTACTCACCTGCCTTCGCTCCTGCTGTCCATGGTGCTGAACGCCTTGGCTCTGCAGCGTCCGCCCACCGCTCTCTGCAGCTACTTCCGGGTTGGCTGTTCCTGCTTTCATGAATATTCATGAGCCGGGCAGGAGCTGCAGAGAGAGGAGGCTGCACAGCGAATCGCTGGAAAGGTTAGTTGAAAATGTTTATTATTTAATATGTCAGTGTTTTTCTGGTACGTGTTTCACGGATCACACCATAGTGTGGTCCGTGGGTCATCAGTGATGCCAGAAAAAAACAGACTTGTCTCCGTGCAGAATCACGGACACGCGTGTACGCTGCACGGAGACACGTTCAGTGAAAAATCACTGATGTGTGAGCAGACCCATTGATTATAATGTGTCTGCGTATGTCTGATTCTGGTACGTACAAAAAAAAGCACATACGTACCAGAATCACTGACGTGTGAAGGGGGCCTTAGAGAAATCCATAGTTAAAATTATATACGAATGTATTACAAGTGCAGTGAGGTGAGCATTGCACTTCCAGCTTTCCTGTCTCAACTATAGATGGATTTCTCTACAACAATAGAACATATTTCTACAAGAAAAGGAAGGATTTAATCAGCATTAATGTGTCTTTATATACATGCCATCAGTTTGTGGTATAAAATTTTGATGACAAGTTCTCTTTAAACTTAAAGTGTAACCATGGTTTTAATTTTTAGTTCATAAATCAATAATACATATGAAAATAGGCAACTTTGTAATATTTCTTATCAGACAAATTTTCTTCTTTCTCTGCGAGAACTGATCTGTCATTATCAAAATTCTCAATTCTAAGGTAAAATCTGTATTCAGTGAAGACTTTCCCATTACTGATATAGGAGATGGCAGTTATTACTGATGAGATTCTGACAGGAGAAGGGAGAAGCTATAGGCAGAGGAAGGAGCTATAGGCACAGGGAGGGGCTAAAGACAGAGCTCCACCCCTCCACTCTCTTCTATCTACATAGAATCTCATCAGTAACGGCTCTCGTCTCCTATCTCAGTTATGGGAAAGTCTTCACTGAATACAGATTTTATCTCAGAATTGAGAATTTTGATAACATGACTAATCCATTCTGGGAGAGAAAGAAGCAGATTTGTCTGATAAGATATTTTACAAAGCTTCTTATTTTCATATGTACTATTGATTTATAAAATAAAAATGATTGTTACAGTTTAACCTCTACATTTGTAGAGCATCATAATCTAAATTTACTATATTAGATTTCACAATACTTGTATACTTTATTGAATAGATCTTTCGAACCTGTTGAAACTGATGTACTTATTTTGAAAATACATGTCAGAATCACTATAATTCTGATAAAAAAAAATTTATGTATGACTATTGAGTAATCCTGTGGCAGGCTATTTTACTTTTCTTTTTTAGAACTTTACTTTTTTGTTTTTTTTATTTGGTGCCATTTGTTACATTTTATATCAGATAAATTGTGGCATATGTAGGGATATGATAATAATGGTGACTATTCTTAGCACAAATATCTAATAAATAGCATATGAAAGAAAATAATAATAATAATTTATTCATTTATATAGCGCTATTAATTCCACAGCGCTAAAGAGAAGGGAATTTCTGCCATAATGTCTCATATAATCATGTGGATTTGGTTTTCATTGGCTTTCTTGAAAATTTGTAATAAAACATACATAATACTACTTCTGCCACCTAAGAGGTTACAGTAGTAAAGCTCTGTTGCGTACTCTAATATATTTATACTGAATACATTTTTGTAGTGCACTGTAAAATATAATTACCTCCATATGTCTCCCAGAAGGGTATAGTTCCATCAGGAAGGGTGACATGAGGTCCCTTGAAACTGTACTTGTACTCAAACCTGCGGTGAGCTGGAATGTCCTGTGCAAGGAAACAAGGTGCAAAGAGGAACAGAAGCAAGAACCAACCGGGGAAACACATCTGTAAGTTACTTAGGACAAGCAGTAGACAATGAATGGAGGAGAACCACACTAGCCACACAAGGCAGAGAAGACAAAGGAGGAGGGCTAGAATCGAAGAAAACACGGCATTTGCTGATTGGGTAAAGGACATATTAATCAGTTAGCAAAATTGGAGCACCTGGACATTCCCACACATGGAGAGTTCATGTGTAACCTATAACTTTCACCTATACTCCAAGGTATTTTGAATACATTCGTATATAAAACTTTCAAATGCATTAGGCGTAAAACAAAAGAATTGTTTAATTTTGACTTAAAACCCTTTATGATAGTATATACGGTATATATATATATATATATATATATATATATATATATATATATATATATATATATATATATATATATATATATATATATATATATATGCAGTACAGACCAAAAGTTTGGACACACCTTCTCATTCAAAGAGTTTTCTTTATTTTCATGACTCTGAAAATTCTAGATTCACATTGAAGGCATTAAAAGTATGAATTAACACATGTGGAATGAAATAATTAACAAAAACATGTGTGAAACAACTGAAAATATGTCTTATATTTTAGGTTCTTCAAAGTAGCCACCTTTTGCTTTGATTACTGCTTTGCACGCTCTTGGCATTCTCTTGATGAGCTTCAAAAGGTAGTCACCGGAAATGGTTTTCCAACAATCTTGAAGGAGTTCCCAGAGATGCTTAGCACTTGTTGACCCTTTTGCCTTCACTCTGCCATCCAGCTCACCTAAAGCATCTCGATTGGGTTTAGGCCTGGTGACTGTGGATGCCAGGTCATCTGGTGTAGCACCCCATCCCTCTCCTACTTAGTCAGATAGCCCTTACACAGCCTGGAGGTGTGTTTGGGGTCATTGTCCTGCTGAAAAATAAATGATGGTCCAACTAAACGCAAACCGGATGGAATAGCATGCCGCTGCAAGATGCTGTGGTAGCCATGCTGGTTCAGTAAGCCTTCAATTTTGAATAAATCCCCAACAGTGTCACCAGCAAAGCACCCACACACCATCACACCTGCTCCTCCATGCTTCACGGTGGGAACCAGGCATGTAGAGTCCATCCGTTCACCTTTTCTGCGTCGCATACAGACACAGTGGTTGGATCCAAAGATCTCAAATTTGGATTCATCAGACCAAAGCACAGATTTTCACTGGTCTAATGTCCATTCCTTGTGTTCTTTAGCCCAAACAAGTCCCTTCTGCTTGTTGCCTGTCCTTAGAAGTGGTTTCCTAGCAGCTATTTTACCATGAAGGCCTACTGCACAAAGTCTCCTCTTAACAGTTGTTCTAGAGATGTGTCTGCTGCTAGAAGTCTGTGTGGCATTGACCTGGTCTCTAATCTGAGCTGCTGTTAACCTGCGATTTCGGAGGCTGGTGACTCGGATAAACTTATCCTCCGCAGCAGAGGTGCCTCTTGGTCTTCTTTTCCTGGTGCGGTCCTCATGTGAGCCCATTTCTTTGTAGCGTTTGATGGTTTTTCCCACTGCACTTGGGGACACTTTCAAAGTTTTCCCAATTTTTCGGACTGACTGACCTTCATTTCTTAAAGTAATGATGGCCGCTCATTTTTCTTTACTTAGAATTTGTATTATGGCAAGAAAAAAGCAGCTAACAGTCTATTCAGTAGGACTATCAGCAATGTATCCACCAGACTTCTGCACAACACAACTGATGGTCAAAACCCCATTTATAAGGCAAGATATCCCACTTATTAAACCTGATATTTTTCACTTCACAGGTGTGCCCTATTTCCGGTGGCTACCTCTTGAAGCTTAAGCTACCTCTTGAAGCTTAAGCAAAAGGTGGCTACTTTGAAGAACCTAGAATATAAGACATATTTTCAGTTGTTTCACACTTTTTTAAGTTTCATTCCACATGTTTTAATTCATAGTCTTGATGCCTTCAATGTGAATCTACAATTTTCAGAGCCATGAAAACAAAGAGAACTCTTTGAATGAGAAGGTGTGTCCAAACTTTTGGTCTGTACTGTGTGTGTGTGTGTATATAATATATATATATTACGCGCACTATATATACAGTGGCAATTAAAAGTTGAGCTTTTTTTTTTTTAAATGTGTGATTACTTCTGTCTGGTTGTTGTGATGTCATTTTCCTGGTGATTTTAGGAAACGGGAATCAAATGGTTGTCAGCAATAAGGATGAAAATTGTGTTTAGCATTGTTTTATCCCTTTATGTGTTAGTTATTCACATGTGCTTGGCCATTGTTTTGCATATTTTGTCATGGATAGCCTAATTTTGCCTATTTTGTTGTGTGTTTTTCAGTTAAAATATGGCAATACAAAGCCAAATTTATCACCAGATGTCAGGAAGCTTATTATTCTGAGATTGAATTCAAGCAAAAGCCAAAAAGAGGTAGCTAAGAAATTCAACTGTTCTCAGTGTCAAATGTCACTTATAATAAAGAAAGAAAAAGAAGGTTGTGGTTAAGGAACAGCTGACAAACCTAGAAGTGGACGACTGATCAAATCTGATCTTATAATTTCTCTATCACATCACGTTTTTGCGCTATAGGTATATATCCCATTTTCATGAATTCCATGAAAAATATAAGTAGTGTATCAAAAGTGCCGGTTTATACGGTTCACGAAGGTAAATTTAGTTTTCGTTTAGTCTCCCAATAAATGTGAGAATATCTTTGTTTTTTTTGAACATGCATAATTCTCATTTGTTATGATAAGTAAACAAACAGTTTTCAACGTACACAACAGTCGTGTGCAGGTTCTGTTTTATTTATTGAAATTTTCAATGATATTTGATATTTATTGTTTTTATCCTGCTGTTTTTCTGTTTTTTGTTTGTGAACGAATACCTAAGGTGTGTGTGTGTGTGGGGGGGAAGAAATTCAATGAACAACTCAGGTAGCTAACAACTTTTATCTTGTATTTCTCTGCAGGATGTTTTGCTGATCTAACAATGGCCTCTACATCTCGCAGAAGGCAGTGCTCAAATGATCCAAATATTTTTTGTTACATCCATCTGTTGAAACTTTACTGTGAAGACTCAGAGGCGCAACATTACTGACTCTGTTAAGAGGGTGTATTTTGCGTACTTCAAAGTAAAACTTAGAGACCAAGACAAGCATTGGGCTCCTCACAAAGTGTACACAATTTGTATTAAGAGTAGAGTTGAGCGCGGTTCGTGGTTCGAGGTTCTCCAGTTCGGGGCTCGAGTGATTTTGGGGACTGTTCGAGATCGAACTAGAACTCGAGCTTTTTGCAAAAGCTCGATAGTTCTAGATATGTTCGAGAACGGTTCTAGCAGCAAAAAGCAGGGCTTTTTACAGCTACAGTGTGCAGGAGCCATCGCTGGCAGCCTGCCAGAAGCTGGTAACCAAGATAAACATCGGGTATCCAAGCAAAGCGCTTTGGTTAGTAACCCGATGTTTATCTTAGTTACGTGCAGGAAGCCCACACTTCCCCGCTCAGCTCGCTCCGCCCCCTCCTGCCCGTGGCATGTACACATACACACTCACACGCACCCCCCCCCCCCCCCGCTCGGCTTACCTGCAGTGATGAAGTCCCGCCATCCCGACCTCAGCGCTGTCACTGTCCTCCATGGCCGCCGCTTGTCACATCACCTCTCGCTTCCGACCCGAGACTGACTAGCGGTGACGTCACGGACCTCTCGCGATACTTGGTGTGAAGCCGGTCATTGAGCTCAGTGACAGGGGCTGTCAGCAGTGCTGGAGATCAGCGCAGGTAATGTACCTCGCTCCTGACAGCAGCACTTGTCATGCCCTGCAGTGACCTGGGCTGACCCATTGATGTTAGCTCAGGTCACTGCATTGCTCTCCCAGCCAATGGGGAACATCCTGCTCTTCATTGACTGGGACAGTGTGGATCGTCATGTTAACCCCTTGGATTACACCAGACCTGGATTTGTTTTTCATTCTAATAAATTGGTTAAAGAGGGAATGTTTTGGGGAGTGTTTTTTCAAATAAAAATGTGTTTGTTGTCTATTTTTTTTTATTACTGACTGGGTTGGTGATGTCGGGTATCTGATAGACGCCTGACCTCACCAACCCCAGGGCTTGATGCCAGGTGACTTACACATCTGGTATTAACCCCATATATTACCCCGTTTGCCACCGCACCAGGGCGCGGGATGAGCTGGGGCGAAGCACCAGGATTGGCGCATCTAATGTATGCGCCACTTCTGGGGCGGCTGCGGCCTGCTATTTTTAGGCTGGGGAGAGTCCAATAACCATGGACCTCCCTAGTCTGAGAATATCAGGCCCCAGCTGTCTGCTTTACCTTGGCTGGTGATCCAATTTTGGGGGACCCCTACGTGTTTTTTTTTTAAATTATTTATTTAATTTAAAATAACAGTGTGGGGTGCCCTCAGTTTTGGATTACCAGCCAAGGTGAGGTTGCCAGCTGTGGTCTGCAGGCTGCAGCCGTCTGCTTTACCCTAGCTGGCTACAAAACTAGGGGGAACCCTACGTCATTTTTTTTTTCATTTTTTTGGCTAAATACAAAGCTAAGCACCCCTTAGTGCCACATGAAAGGCACCAAAGGGTGCTCCACTTTTTCTCCACTTTTTTCTCCACTTTTTCTATGGTCGGTCTACCCATTAGCTCTGCCATGCACACTGTAGCTCTACACCTACTGCACATGTTACTTTATGATTGACATCTCTTTCGTACCAGAGCTGTCTAAGCCTACTCTGACCCCATATTTGTCATTACTATATTGTCCTTGTACTGTATTATGACATTTGTATCATGTGTTTCATTTCTTGCTGTGTTGCAATTTTTTTGCTGCATCCCAATTGTACCTCTACATTGTTCGAGTTTATGTTATTGTTCTCTCACTCTTATGTGATACTGATTATTGTCATTTTTCATAATTACATGCAGATAAGTCCAATCTGACGAAGGCTCAGGCCGAAACGTCATTTGTAACTTGTTTTGGACAAAAACATTTATGCTTATGAAAAAATTTTTTTCTTAATACGGACCAATAAAGAGTGATTTTGCATTACTATCCGTTGTGACTTACTGACTTAGTCTGGGAGATTTAGAGTGCCGAGGTTACTCACTAATTTTATCTATTATTACCTCTGAGCACCTATATACCAGTGAGCAGAGCTTCCTCTACAGTAGTTCTCCTGATTAGGCATGCCCTTACCTCATGAGCAGGGCATTGCAGCTTTGGTAGCAACCATTACGACATGGACTCTGCTGCTGTGGACCCGAGAAGAGTGAGTGCAGATTCATTGCACCCACACTCCTCACATGAAGGGTCCGCACTCCTAGAAAATGGGGGATACGTTCCCTGAGTGTCTCCCTCCATATTCTAGACGGTCCAGAGTCGTCGTGGGACCCCTTTATTTTTTTTCTTACAATAAATTGGTGAAAGAGGAAATGTTTTGGGGACTGTTTTTTCAAATAAATTTCTTTTGTCGATTTTTTTTTTTTTGTTAGTACTGACAGTTTATGATGTTGAGTATCTAATAGACGCCATGACATCACAAACTGCTGGGCTTGATCTCAGGTTACTTTACAGCTAGTATCAACCCGATTTATTACCCCGTTTGCCACTGCACCAGGGCACGGGATGAGCTGGGGTGAAGCGCCAGGATTGGCGCATCTAGTTGATGCGCCACGTCTGGGGTGCCTGCGGCCTGCTATTTTTAGGCTGTGAAGGCCCAATAACTATGGACCTTCCCACCCTGAGAATACCAGACCACAGCTGTCCGCTTTACCTTGGCTGGTGATCCAATTTGGGGGGGACCCTACTTTTATTGTGTAATTATTAATATTTATACAATAATTATAAAAAAGAGCCTGAGGGGACCTCCACATTGGATCCCCAACCACGGTAAAGCTGCCAGCTGTGGTTTTCAGGCTACAGCCGTCTGCTTTACCCTAGCTGGCTATCAAAAATGGGGGGACCCAACGTCATTTTTTTTTTTAACTATTTTTTTAAATAGAAAAAATTAATGGGCTTCCCTGTATTTTGATTGCCAACCAAGGTAACGGCAGGCAGATGGGGGTGGCAACCCATAGCTGTCTGCTTTATCTGCGCTGAGAATCAAAAATACCGCGGAGCGCTACGTCATTTTTTTAAAGATTTATTCTTACAGCACTGTGATGTCCAGCAATCAAAATACAGGGAAGCCCATTTTATTTTTAGTTATTTAAATAAATAATTAAAAAAAATATATATGGGCTCCCGCTGCATTTTTTGTATTGCTAGCTAAGGGTAATCCAAGCAGCTACTGGCTGCTAACCCCCACTGCTTGGTGTTACCTTCACTGGCAATGGAAAATCCAGGGAAGCATTTTTTATTTTTTTTGCCAAAAAACTACAAAAAAAGGACGTGAGCTTCGCCATATTTTTGTATGCTAGCCAGGTATAGCAGGCAGGTGCTGGAAGAGTTGGATACAGCGCCAGAATATGGTGCTTCTATGAAAATGCCATTTTCTGAGGCGGCTGCAGACTGCAATTCGCAGCAGTGGGGCCCAGAAAGCTCAGGCCAACCTGTGCTGCGGATTCCAATCCCCAGCTGCCTAGTTGTACCTGGCTGGACACAAAAATGGGGCGAAGCCTACGTCATTTGTTTTCTAATTATTTCATGAAATTCATGAAATAATAAAAAAAGGTCTTCCCTTTATTTTTGGTTCCCAGCCGGGTACAAATAGGCAACTGGGGGTTGGGGGCAGCCGTACCTGCCTGCTGTACCTGGCTAGCATACAAAAATATGGCGAAGCCCACAATTTTTTCAGGGGGCAAAAAACTTCTGCATACAGTCCTGGATGGAGTATGCTGAGCCTTGTAGTTCTGCAGCTGCTGTCTATCTGTATGGAGAAGAGCAGACAGCAGCTGCAGAACTACAAGGCTCAGCATACTCCATCCAGGACTGTATGCAGAATTTTTTTGCCCACCAAAAAAATGACGTGGGCTTCGCCATATTTTTGTATGCTAGCCAGGTACAGCAGGCAGCCACGGGCTGCCTCCAACCCCCAGTTGCCTATTTGTACCCGGCTGGGAACCAAAAATATAGGGAAGCCCGTTTTTTTTAATTATTTCACTTAGTTCATGAAATAATTAAAAAACAAAACAAATGACGTGGGCTTCGCCCCATTTTTGTGTCCAGCCGGGTACAACTAGGCAGCTGGGGATTGGAATCCGCAGCACAGGTTAGCCCGAGGTTTCTGGGCGCCTCTGCTGCGAATTGCAGTCCGCAGTCGCCCCAGAAAATGGTGCTTTCATAGAAGCGCCATCATCTGGCGCTGTATCCAACTCTTCCAACAGCCCTGGAGCCGGGTGGCTTGTTGGGTAATCATGAGTTAATACTGGCTTTGTTTTACTAGCCAGTATTAAGCCAGAGATTCTTAATGTCAGGCACGTTTGACCCGGCCATTAAGAATCTCCAATAAAGGGTTAAAAAAAAGACACCACACAGAGAAAAAATACTTTAATAGAAATAAATACACAGACACATTAGAGACTCCATCTTTATTACCCCCTGTCACCCCTCCACGATCCTGCTCTTCTGTCTTCTTTCTTTCTAGTGTAGTAGTAGTGACGATTGTAGTCAGGATGAGGTTCACCAGCCCATCACTTGGGGCTGGGGCATCTCATCCTCACTATAATCATCACTAGTGTAGTAGTAGTGACGATTGTAGTGAGGAAGGATGAGATTCACCAGCTCATCACTTGGGGCTGGGGAACCTCATCCTCACTACAATCCTCACTACAATCGTGCAGCAGCGTGCAGCCTTCACTCCGTGAGTGATCAGTGCTGGCTGTCAGCGGTAACAGCGGTAAAGCTGACAGACGCGTTACCATAGCAACAGTGCTCTCGGAGCCGCGGTTAGCGGTGACGTCACCGCTAACTGCGTTGCTATGGCAACGGTGATCTCCGTTAATGACCGGCTGTGTCAGCCGCTCCCTAACGGAACGGGGAGTCGACCGTGTGCTAGAGCATGTCGCCGGTACACGGCGATACACATATGTGCACCGTGTACCGGAGAGATGCACTCGCAGGTCCTACATGACGTGTCATAGTCATGTGACCAGTCTGTAGCCAATGAGATAATAGCCACGTGACTGGTCACATGGCTATTTTGACGTCACGATAGGTCCTGCATCTCTGCTGGCAGTGCAGGTCACCGGGAGGATTAAGCGATCATCGGATGGAATAGCGGCAGGAGACAGAGTGCAGAAGGGATCGCGGGGACCGGTAAGTGTTATGGCAATGTTTATTAACTGTTTGTGTACATTTATAATGCATTTTTATGTGTTTGTGATTGCCTCCCATTATAGCCTATACGTTCGAGTTCGGTTCGTCGAACGTTCGACGAGCCGAACTCGAACGGGACCCCCGTTCGGCGAACCGGCCTCGAGCCGAACCGGGACCGGTTCGCTCATCTCTAATTGAGAGCTTGAAATCAGGGTCTCAAGGAAAGAATGCTAAACTTCAGTTTGGAGTTCCTATGGTTTGGAGAGAACCAGGCAATCATTTAGAAGACTGCTATTTCTGCCTTGTCGATGTAAAAGGTTTCAATAAGAAAAACAATCAATATTTGCAATACCAGAGTATCTGTGGCGCCCCTGAGGCTTCCGTCGCCACAGGTCATTGCACCCCATCCAGCGGTGTGATGCCCCATTCTGAGAGAGGAAGAGAGTGAACTCCGGTCCCCTGGTAAATCCACACTACACCCATTGTTAGGTACATACTGGGACCAGGGAAAGAGGCAGTTACCCCCCCATGCTGCATGCTGGGAGGGGCCGTAAGACCCATCCCTGCTCCTATAGGGGACAGCTTAGCAACTGGGGAGGTGGGAGGAGCCATCTGAGAGCAGATAGAGAAAGGAAGGTCAAGTTAGTTTCAGTCTACCTCAGGGAGTGAGAGAGTGAGCATGTAGTTGGAGAAGAAGAACGAGAGAAAGGAGGGAGGAAAAGGCCTGCTGGAGGCAGGCAAGGAGGAGAAAAGAAAGAAAGAAAGAAGGAAAGAAAGCTCCAAGTCAGACAGGAGCAGAGAAACAGAAGGAGACGCTTCCTGGTGAAGATCCTGGGACCCAGAGGTCCAGGTGACACCACGCAGAGACAGAAGGAGTCGCAGGGCCACGGGTAGTCCTAGAGGTACCACGGGCAGTCCTAGAGGTACCACGGAGAGGTCCTAGAGGCGCCACGGGTAGTTGTAGGCTACGGTGGCCTGTTCCACAATAACATCGGTGGAGGGATCAAGCTGCGACAGGGGACGGTCCCTAGAGACTGGAGGAGTGCAAAATCATCTCCAAACAGTAAAAACCGAGGCCCAGGGAAGGTTGTAGACTCCCAGGGCCAGAACCCATAGCAGACTTCCAGAAAAGGGGTAATCAGCCGACAGGTGACCCCCCAGCCTGGAGGCTGTAGTGGAGGCCAAGCCAGGTGCATCCTAACAAAGGCAAGGCTAAGGAAGACAGCAGAAGAAAGAGACACTAAGAGAAGGGTACCGGCTTTCACTCTCAGAATCACCCAAAAACGGCGGAGGTCCCTGACAGTGGTCCCAGCAGTCCAAGGGTCCCTACAGCTGTGACAAGAAGTGTGAGTAAAAGAACTTGAACTGCACCCTTGAAGTGGTCTCTGTTATTTCCGCTGCATAGACATTCACAAGCACCAACTGTGCCCCGGGCATTGCTCCACCTGTGGGGAGCAGTACCACCATTGCTGCTATATCATCACCCCGGAGGCCCCCACACAGCAGCGGCGGCTTAATAGCCGCATACCACAGGTGGCGTCACGAACACAAACTTTATTCACTAAGCCACATATTTTACTGACACCCACCAGGGTCACGGAGCCGGGCCCAGCCACCACTGACTACCACCGGACTAGTCCGGCCCGGCACCGGGTGTCCCACAGCCCTGGGGTGGGCGAGTCATATCCCTTCAGCTATTCGTCCAGTTCCCCATAGTGAAGACATACCTGTTCCAAAATATACTGCGCTCCCAGAAAACGTTGACACAGATCTCTCCTCATATTGTTATACTGATGAAGAAGACAGTCCAGATATTTTTCAGCCATGTGATGAAGATTGTGACAAACCAATTCTGTTTACTCAGTCTGCTTTGAATGATCTGGTTAGAGATCTTTATCTACCAAAAGAGTCTGCTGAATTATTGGCTTCAAGACTACAAGAGAATCGAATGTTGAAACCCGGTACAAGTGTCTCATTTTATCATAACAGGGAAGCAGAACTGCGTAAGTACTTCCATTCAGATGGCCAGCTTGTCTATTGTACTGATGTTGAAGGGCTACTTCTCTTTATGGGACTTCCAGCATATGATTCAAGGGATTGGAAGCTTTTTATTGATAGTTACAAAAGAAGTTTAAAATGTGTTCTGTTAGGCTAAGTTCACACTTCAGTTGTTTTGCATCAGTCACAATCCGTCGCCTTGAGGAATTACGGTATCCTGCAAAATATTTTGCAGGAATCCTGTTTTTCCCCATAGGCTTCTATTAGTGACGGATTGTGACTGATGATGCTGCGTTGCATCCGCTGCGTCGCGGTCAGTTGTTTTTTAACTGACCGCCGGGCGGGAGCAACGCAGCATGTAACGTTTTTTGAGCAGCGAGATCCGTAGGATTTCGCTGCGCATGCGCTCTCTGGCTCCCCGCCCCCGTAACCAGGATAAACATTGGGTAACCAAGCAATGCGCTTTGGTTAGTTACCCGATATTTACAGTGGTTACGGGTGTAGGGAGCCCGCGCTAAGCTGGTATCCAAGATAAATATCGGGTAACCAAGCAAAAAGTGCTTTGCTTATACCCGATATTTACCCTGGATACAGTGTGCAAGGAGGCCGACACTTCGCCACTCGGCTCCGCCCCCTCCCGCACTCCGCATGTGTACACTCAGACACACACTCACACTCACTTGTCCCCAGCCCTGCAGTCCCCGCGGCACTGACGTCCTCAGCTCCACGGCTCCGCCCCCTCCCGCACTCTCCGCATGTACACACGCATGTAGACACACACACACACACCTGTCCCCAGCCATGCAGACCGCGGCACTGACGTCCTCAGCTCCGCCCCCCGAACTCCACCCCCAGCACACAACGGAGTCCGACAAAGAAATTCTTTTCTTTGTCACCGTTGTCATCCGTTGTACAAGGCATCAGTCACATGCGTCAAACAACGCATGTGACTGATGCAAAACAACTGAAGTGTGAACTTAGCCTTACACAATGGAAATAAGTATGGCTCTGTACCAATAGGTCATTCTGCAAAACTTAAAGAATATAAAAACATCAAGATTGTTCTAGAGAGGTTACAATATAATGTTCATGGGTGGTTAATGTGTGTTGATTTGGAAATTGTTAACTTTCTTTTGGGTCTGTAAGGAGGGTACACAAAACACCCTTGATTTCTGTGCTACTGGGACAGTAGAGCTACAGCAGAGCATTTGGGTGAAAACTGAATGGCCTCAGCGACAGAGTTTGGCATCTGGCGATAAGAATGTCATCCATGATCCTCTAGTGGATAGGAAGAACATTGTGTTTCCTCCCTTGCACATAAAACTTGGATTGATGAAGCAGTTCGTCAAAGCTCTCAATCACAGTGGAGAATGCTTTAACTACAGTGCCTACAAGTAGTATTCAACCCCCTGCAGATTTAGCAGGTTTGATAAGATGCAAATAAGTTAGAGCCTGCAAACTTCAAACAAGAGCAGGATTTATTAACAGATGCATAAATCTTACAAACCAACAAGTTATGTTGCTCAATTAAATTTTAATAAATTTTCAACATAAAAGTGTGGGTCAATTATTTTGCAACCCCTAGGTTTAATATTTTGTGGAATAACCCTTGTTTGCAATTACAGCTAATAATCGTCTTTTATAAGACCTGATCAGGCCGGCACAGGTCTCTGGAGTTATCTTGGCCCACTCCTCCATGCAGATCTTCTCCAAGTTATCTAGGTTCTTTGGGTGTCTCATGTGGACTTTAATCTTGAGCTCCTTCCACAAGTTTTCAATTGGGTTAAGGTCAGGAGACTGACTAGGCCACTGCAACACCTTGATTTTTTCCCTCTTGAACCAGGCCTTGGTTTTCTTGGCTGTGTGCTTTGGGTCGTTGTCTTGTTGGAAGATGAAATGACGACCCATCTTAAGATCCTTGATGGAGGAGCGGAGGTTCTTGGCCAAAATCTCCAGGTAGGCCGTGCTATCCATCTTCCCATGGATGCGGACCAGATGGCCAGGCCCCTTGGCTGAGAAACAGCCCCACAGCATGATGCTGCCACCACCATGCTTGACTGTAGGGATGGTATTCTTGGGGTCGTATGCAGTGCCATCCAGTCTCCAAACGTCACGTGTGTGGTTGGCACCAAAGATCTCGATCTTGGTCTCATCAGACCAGAGAACCTTGAACCAGTCTGTCTCAGAGTCCTCCAAGTGATCATGAGCAAACTGTAGATGAGCCTTGACATGACGCTTTGAAAGTAAAAGGTACCTTACGGGCTCGTCTGGAATGGAGACCATTGCAGTGGAGTACGTTACTTATGGTATTGACTGAAACCAATGTCCCCACTGCCATGAGATCTTCCCGGAGCTCCTTCCTTGTTGTCCTTGGGTTAGCCTTGACTCTTCGGACAAGCCTGGCCTCGGCACGGGTGGAAACTTTCAAAGGCTGTCCAGGCCGTGGAAGGCTAACAGTAGTTCCATAAGCCTTCCACTTCCGGATGATGCTCCCAACAGTGGAGACAGGTAGGCTCAACTCCTTGGTAAGGGTTTTATACCCCTTGCCAGCCTTGTGACCCTCCACGATCTTGTCTCTGATGGCCTTGGAATGCTCCTTTGTCTTTCCCATGTTGACCAAGTATGAGTGCTGTTCACAAGTTTGGGGAGGGTCTTAATTAGTCAGAAAAGACTGGAAAAAGAGATAATTAATCCAAACATGTGAAGCTCATTCTTCTTTGTGCCTGAAATACTTCTTAATACTTTAGGGGAACCAAACAGAATTCTGGTGGTTTGAGGGGTTGAATAATAAATGACCCTCTGAATAAACTTTTCACAATTTAAAAAAAATAAAATAAAAAAAGAAATAACATTCTTTTTTGCTGCAGTGCATATCACACTTCCAGGCTGATCTACAGTCCAAATGTCACAATGCCAAAATAATTCCGAATGTGTAAACCTGCTAAATCTGCAGGGGGTTGAATACTACTTGTAGGCACTGTATATATGTTCAACTTTTCCTGGTCTAAAGCCCGCTTTACACGCTACAATATATCTTACGATGTGTCGGCGGGGTCACGTCGTAAGTGACGCACAACCGGCATCGTAAGGTATATTGTAGTGTGTGACAGGTACGTGCGATTGAACGTTAAAACGTTCATCGCATACACGTCGTTGAATCCTGACGAATTGCACGTCAGATTGTCCAATGTTCCCGAGGCAGCACACATCGCAGTGTGTGACACCCCGGGAACATAGAACAGATCTTAAGGCCACGTCACACTAAGCAACATCGCTAGCAACATCGCTGCTAAGGAACAACTTTTGTGACGTAGCAGCAATGTTGCTAGAGATGTCGCTGTGTGTGACATCCAGCAACAACCTGGCCCCTGCTGTGAGGTCCTTGGTTGTTGCTGAATGTCCTGGGCCATTTTTTAGTTGTTGCTCTCCCGCTGTGAAGCACACATCGCTGTGTGTGACAGCGACAGAGCAACAACTAAATGTACAGGCAGCAGGAGCCGGCTTCTGCGGACGCTGGTAACCACGGTAAACATCGGGTAACCAAGAAGCCCTTACCTTGGTTACCCGATATTTACCTTCGTTACCATCGTCCACCGCTCTCAGCTGTCAGTGCCGGCTCCCTGCTCCTTGCACACATAGGGTTAATTACCCGATGTGTAGTCTGGCTATGTGTGCAAGGAGCAAGGAGCCGGCACTGACAGCTGAGAGCGGTGGACGATGGTAACGAAGGTAAATATCGGGTAACCAAGGTAAGGGCTTCTTGGTTACCCGATGTTTACCGTGGTTACCAGCATCTGCAGAAGCCAGCTCCCTGCTGCCTGCACACGTAGCAGAGTACACATCGGGTAATTAACCTGATGTGTACTCTGGCTAGGAGTACAGGGAGCCAGCGCTAAGCGGTGTGCGCTGATAACCAAGGTAAATATCGGGTTTGTTACCTGATATTTACCTTCGTTACCAAGCGCAGCATCGCTTCCACGCGGCGCTGCTGGCTGGGGGCTGGTCACTGGTTGCTGGTGAGATCTGCCTGTGTGACAGCTCACCAGCAACCCGTGTAGCGACGCTCCAGCGATCCCAGCCAGGTCAGATCGCTGGAGCGTCGCTTAGTGTGACATCTCACCAGCGACCTAGCAACTTACCAGCGATCCCTATCAGGTTGTATGTTGTTGGGATCGCTGGTAAGTTGTTTAGTGTGACTGGGCCTTTACCTGCGTCCCGCGGCTCCCGGCCAGCAATGCGGAAGCAAAGAGGTGGGCGGGATGTTTACGTCCTGCTCATCTCCGCTCCTCCGCTTCTATTGGCCGGCTGCCGCGTGATGTCGCTGTGACGCCGAACGTCCCTCCCACTCCAGGAAGTGGACGTTCGCCGCCCACAGCGAGGTCGTATGGACGGGTAAGTACGTGTGACGGGGGTTAATCGTTTGTGCGGCACATTCAACAAATTGAACGTGCCGCACATACGATGGAGGTGGTTACGATCGCATACGATATTGTATGCAGAATCGTAACATGCAAAGCAGGCTTTAGTGAAGAGAAGAAAAAGACTGGAATATTTGATGGACCTCAAATAAGAACACTTATGAGAGACCCAAATTTTATCACATCAATGAATGAGACAGAAGAAAGAGCATGGAATGCATTTTGTAATGTGGTGCAGAATTTTCTAGGGAATGAGAAAGCAGACAACTATGAAGAGATTGTGGAAGAGCTACTAATGAGTCTGCGAAATCTTGGATTTAGAATGAGTATCAAGATTCACTATTTACACAGCCATTTGGACTTTTTTCCAGAGAACCTTGGGGATGTGAGCGAGGAACAAGGGGAGCGTTTTCATCAGGACATTAAAACAATGGAAGAACGGTATCAAGGCCAGTGGGACTCACATATGATGGCTGACTATTGCTGGAGCTTGATGAGAGGCAACCCAGAAGCTGTACATCACAGATCAGCCAAGAAAAGAAAGTTCAAATAACTGCCCTTTGCCATTCATCTGTGTGCCATATATATGTGTTTTTATATTTTGTTGTTTAATTCTTTAAGTATATTTGATATGCTGTACATAGACTTTGTAATCTTTGTTATTCCTTGATTAAAAATATACAAAATGTAGTACCTAAAATCATGTGTTTTTATCATAAAACATTCGATGAATAATTTTCATCAAATATTGAAAATATCTTGAAATCCTGATGTGATAGCCAAAAACGAAGTTCATATTCGTAATCAGCATCAGCATCATAAAAAATTGCGTTGACCAATGTTATTAAAATAAAGTCTGTATCTGATGCCTATTAAAGTGCTGAACAGATTTCACACAAAATGAAAGAAGAATATAGGGACAAAGCGAGTCACCAAACTGTGATGCGTTTGCTAAGATTATATAATCATATATATATATATATATGTCCCGCCACAGGGCTATGGGGTACTCGGTCCCGGCTCGTATATATACGGGGAACAGTTCACTGGGAGGCCATTGACCAGTTCCATGACCCTGGGGGTTGCTTTAAAAGGGGGGAATATTTATGGAGTTTATATCGTGACGCCACTTGCGGTTATAGTGATGAAACCGCCACTGCACAGTTCCTCACCGCTGGGGCTGGTTGCAGCCTGGATGTTGGGCCCTCCGCAAGTAGGGCCGGGGCCCCAGGGGGGTAGGTGATGGCGTTAGACACGGAAAGAAGGTAGTCCACACACGTGATTGCAGTTTAACTGGGTTCTTTACTCACAGTGGTTTGGTGGCTGGTACCCGGAGGAAGTCTGGTCTTTACCACTGGTCCCTTTAGTCCCAGTGCTGGTTTGGCGGTTTTGTGACCTGTTGGCTTCTTTCCCCTGCACCCTTCTCTAGTTGGTGGATCCCCGTGGCTTGGAGCATCTTGGGGTCCCCTCCATGTAGTCTCTCAGTCTTTAATCCGTACGGCAGGCAGTTTGAACCCTGTAGGGTAGGTGTTCGGTTCCGGTCCCTGGTTCTCACATCACTGCTGGTGCCCTCAGACTTTACGGTCAGTGAGGTCCTGGATGGTCCCCCTCACTGTGCAGATTTTATCAGGTCTGCCTGGAGCGTTTGCCTGACCTAGGATTCTGTACCCAGTCAGTGCTATGCTTCTGACAGCAGTCCACCGTACTCCACCGGCAACCACACACCTGGGCCCTCAGGTCACTGTCACACACTCCAGTCAGTACAGTGCATCAGTCTCCTCTCACTTCCACTTAGACTCCAACTCCCTGTCTGACTGTCCGACCCCTCCTCCCCCAGTTGTCGTCTAGTGCAGAGGTTCCCAATTCCAGTCCTCAAGGCACACATAAAGTTTTCAGGATTTCCTTAGTATTGCACAGGTGATAATTTAATCACCTGCAAAGGTGCTGAATCCAACACCCATGCAATGCTAAAGAAATCCTGAAAACATGCACTGTTGGTGTGCCTTGAGGACTGGAGTTGGGAACCTCTGGTCTAGTGGACTGGATCGGCTCCCCCCCTGGATGGCCATCCATTGGGTCCAAGTCTAGTCTGTCACCAGTCCTTGGGGAAGGGAAAAACTGGCATGAAAATGTGTTTTGCTGTTACCGGCACTGGTCTTCCAGGTTCCAGGTGTTCTTTTCTTTCTAGGTCTCATTCCATTTTCGGTACATAGTAGAATTATGCACTTTACCAACAAGCTCTATTTTGGTCTCATTTGTCCACAATATGCTTTCCCAGAAGAATTTAGGTTTACTCAAGTAAATTTTGGCAAACTGCAGTGTAGTTTTTTTTTTATGTCTCAGTGTCAGTAGTGGCATCCTTCTGTGTCTTTTGCCATAGCGTTTAATTTAATTCAAATATCAACGGACAGTTTTCTCTTACAAAGGAAATAAGCATATGTATGACAAAACATGTATAATTGTAATTATCTTCTGGGAGAAATATTTCATTTTCTGTAAAAAAAAAAATAAAAAATCAAGGGTGCCAACACTGGATACAATAATTTCCTATGATGTTGCATTACGATCTGTGATACACTGTAAGGCCTAAGCCACACGACGAGAAAAACAGTGCGAGTGGAGTGCTATAAAACATCGCATTCCACTCGGACCAATTCTAGCCTGTGTGACAGCACACATGAGCGATTATTTTCTCAGCCCTAATCGGACTGAGAAAACAATCGCAGCATGCTGCGATTGTAAGCCGAGACTCTCGCACCCATTCAAGTGAATGGGACGAGAGAAAAATCGCACTGCACTCGCGGTACACCGGTGTACCGCTAGTGCAGTGCGAGAATGGCAATAGCTGGCTATGCAGGAGAGAGGGAGAGAAATCCCTCCCTTCCCTCCTCAGCACCGGCCCGCCCCCCGCAGCTGAGGTCTGCTCGCACGAACGGACCTCAGTTGCAAGGACACACGCATGACACTCGGCTCTGCTGTACTGCCAGCATGAGCAGAGTGTCATGCAAGGGGATCACAGTAGTCCCCGTGTGGCCGCAGCCTTACTAAAAGTCTCAAATGTTTCCAAATGTGCTGGATTTTCCCACTTTCCATAGATTTTAATGCAAATTGCACACATCATACAACTACAACATGCCCAATTGTTTTTGTATGGCAACAATTAACACAGGAAACTCTATTTGGCCTTAAGGCCCCTTTACACACTGCGATATCGCTGTAACGTCACCAGTTTTGTGACGTAGTAATGACCTCCCCAGTGACATTGCAGTGTGAGACACGCATCAGTGACCTGGTCCCCGCTGTGAGGCCACTGATCACTACAAGTCGTTCTGGACCATTCTTTGGTCCTTTGTTTCCCGCTGTGCAGCATGTATCGATGTGTTTGACACCGTTACAACGACATAGTTAGCAACCCAGCCCATAGGCATGCTATAGTTCCCTTTCCAGCGAAGTCTTTCTGCAGGTCCATATCGCTGCTGCGTCGTTGGCCAGATCTGCCTGTTTGACAGCTCACCAGCGACTGTTAGAGTCTTTCTAGCGATCCCGGCCAGGTCAAGATCGCTGGTGGGATCGCTAGAAAGTCTCAGTGTGTAAAGGGGCCTTTACACATTGTTTTAACTCTTGATGTATAAAATCAGATATCATACAGATGTCAAAAACTGACATAGAGATGGCACATGGAGGGCAGTTCAAAACTGTCCTTTTTTATCAGAGTTAGGAACAGAAAATTTTTCATACACGTACTAAAATTCAGACCAGTCATGTCCACATATTGGACGAATGCATAAGTTGCTTGTTATTAACTTGCACTAGGGTGGTGAATCTATCAAACCAGACTAGTGCATGCTGTGATATATGGTGTAAACTTGAACACCCATTATTGGTTCAGTGTCCATTTAGCAAACAGCACACTGACCGAAAAATATGGCAGTCTGAATGAGCCCTTAGAATGCGGTGAAACACTCGGGATTGCAGATAAAAATGTGAAGCCAAAATCTGATGTGGATCATAAGAGGAATAACAAAGGACATATTATCTGATCCAGAAACCATAAGACTAGTGCATGCTACAACTTTTCATTATAAAAAACACCAAAAACACTGATCTGTAACAAAAAAAAAAACAGTAAACATGCAACATTACAAGCATGCAAATGGCAGCCTCTAGACAAGAAAAAAACAAGAAGAAAAATTATATGAAAAATACCCTGAATAATAATGAATAAACTGCAAGTGCTTAATAACAGAATACTTAGTATATACATTTTTGCAAAAACGTAAGAAGCCATCCCACCTCGTCACGGTGTACCCATCTTGGACGGTCCCTAACCAACTAGAGTTAAACCCATTATACATACCTGACTTGTGTCTATCAAAACTCCATTGTGAATGGTAACAAGTGGTCAGCTGGGTCCCAGATTAAATACACAGCAAAGTGGGAAGCAATTAATTGTTCAGCCTCAGTATGAGGGCTGCGCCCCCAACTTGCAACTTACCATTCACATTGGAGTTTTGATAGACACAAGTCAGGTATGTATAATGGGTTTAACTCTAGTTGGTTAGGGACCGTCCCAGATGGGTACACCGTGACGAGGTGGGATGGCTTCTTACGTTTTTGCAAAAATGTATATACCAAGTACCCTGTTATTAAGCACTTGCAGTTTATTCATTATTATTCAGGGTATTTTTCATACAATTTTTCTCTTTGATTTTAACTTTTCATTATATACAGACCATGTGTACTCCCCATTTATTTGCATTGGTCCATGTGCTGTCCGTTTTGTATTCAGACAACCCATAACAGTAAAACATGTGATCCTGACCAAGCCCAAAGGGGATGCATTTTAGTGCAATAATCGTAGCAGTCAGGCGGTAGCTTTGTTCTCGAGTATAATAACAGTTATGCTCACATTACAGTCATATAAAAAGATAAAAAAATAATCCCTCTGAGGAGCCACATGTGACATATCTGAACTTGCTGAGGTAACGCACCTCAAGTTTTAAAATGTGCAGGGTTGCAAACAAATCTTTATATTAACACATTAATAACCACTCAACATTACAGTTCAAACAGTCACTTAGGTTATGTGCGCACGTTGCGTAATTGCATACAGTTACGCTGCGATCTGCACCGCAGCGTAACTGCATGCGTCCTGCGTCCCCTGCACAATCTACAGAGATTGTGCAGGAGACGTGCGCACGTGGCGTATTAGAGCGCAGCACTTCGGCTGCTGCCCGAAGCGCACGTTCTAAGAAGTGACATGTCACTTCTTTCGTGCGCTCTGCATGAAGTCCCTGCTCTGTCTATGGCAGGGGCTGGGAGGGGCTACATGCAGAGCGCATGAAATCGGCTTTTGTTTCTGCAGCGATTTGAATCGCACGTGTGCTGTTCAAATCGCTGCAGAAATTTCTGCAGGGCCAGTACGCAACGTGCGCTCATAGCCTTATTCTTAGATGCTGGACAGAGAACATACATTCTAATAGTTTGCATTTTGTCAGCTACATTTTCATGGTGCAACACTTTTTTTTATATGTAAAATCAATACTGTGCTCTATGAGATTGTCTCATTTCAATGGCTCCGATGTCGCATCACTGCTTTTAGAAATTCCTTCCCCACTGCTGAATTCAAATAGTCCCTTTCTACATTCCAACTTACCTGAAATCCTTGGTGTGTGTTCATTATTTTATCTCTAAAAAACTCTATCATCCTCTCTCTCTAATACGTATATACATGCACATATATACACACACATACACACTGACCAGCAAAAAGGTAACAATGTTTTCACCTTACTTTTGACTTTCAGGCTCCATATCTCACCATCCACCACAGCTTTGAGACAACATTAATTTTATAGACAATCATCTTGGCTATATTATACATAAATTTGACTTGCAACTATTTAGCATATGATTAGTGATGCATATTATTGGCATGTCACTGCATTGTTACTGTTTTGTCAACAAATCAGCTCATCATAGGGACTATTCATTCAAGCGCGAGAAACATGGCAGTGGAGGTAGCTCAAATGAATCGTAACAGTGAGATTACAAATGTCCGTGCAGGCGCTGTGCGATGCATGTTACACAAGTCTGGAATGGTGGGTTTAAAAAGGGTGAAGATGCCTTGACTTCAATATCATAAGACACAGCAGCTCCAGTTTGCAAAAAAGTATTAAAAGTGGACAGTAGAAGAATGCAAACGGGTGATTTGGACCGACGAGACTAGTCTTTGATGGGTCTAGAAGAAACAAGAAAAAAAAAAGGGGCTAACAGATTGAGAAATTGAAGGAACTGTGAAGTTCGGTGGAAGAAGCCTAATGATATGGGATTGTTTCACAACCAAAGGCATTGGATACTTAACCAGTATCGATGGAGATCTCAATGCTTAATTTTATGTGAGTACCCTACAAGATGAGTTACTTTTTACACTTAAGTACTATGGGTATGAAAAGGACAAGTGTTCCAGCAGGGCAACAATCCAAAGCACGGGTTGAGATTGGCGATGAAATGGTTCAATGGTTCAGACCCAACCCAATCGAACACTTGTGGGTAGAGTCGAAGAAAAGGCTGTATACTCAAGTGAGTCGACCAGTATGCACCAACAATGGGAATATATAGAGAAGAGACATGGGATCAGATTTCGGTTGATTCAGTTGATACATGCTTGAGAGCATCCTCAGAAGTATTTCTTGGGAAAGCTTCTTCATGGCTGCTCCTCAATTTGAAACAGTGACCTTTTGCTTGGGAATCAACCTAATAACACAGTGGGCTATTAGGGAATTTGAAAACAGGTTGTAATTTGTAGTATACAGGAAGAAAAATATTTTTCAAACAAAACAGTCAGGGTATGTACGCACGCTGCGTTTTTGGTTTGACAACAAAACTGCACCCTCTGACAGACTTTGACAACAGTAAACACTATTTGATAAAAAAAAAATACGGTTAAAAACATGCGTTTTTGTTATTGCATTTTTTTTTAAAGGAGAAAAAAAAATTATGATAGGATATTTGATAGAAAATTATCTAAATAGATAGATCAAAAGAACATAGAATAGATAGAAAAAAAGAATATATAGAATAGATAAGAAAGAACAGATCGAAATAACAGAATAGCTCGATAGAGAGATAGCTATCTTGGCCAGCTGTTTTTTTTCTTTTTGTGGGGGGGGGGGGAATGACGTGGTAACCCCTTGTTTTTCATATCCAGCACAGGAACAGCAGCAGCTACAGGCTGCAACCCTCAGCTGCCTGCTGTACCTTGGCTGCTTATGAAAAATGGAGAGGAGCCCGTGCTTTTTTAAAATTATTTGATTAAAAAAAATAAAATGACGTGGGGTCCCCCCATTTTTCTAAAACCGGCCAAGGTACAGCAGACAACTGGGGGCTGATATTATTAGGGTGGGAAACGCAATCGTTATTTGGCCCTTTCCAGCCTAACAATAGCAGCCCACAGCCGTCACAGAATTGGCGCATTCATAAGATGTGCCAATTCTGGTGCTGGGCCTGACTCTTCCTGGTGCCCTGGTGCACTGGCCCTCAGCTGCTACTAAGCCCTAGCTTAGTGATGGCATGCATCTATGAGACACCCCCAATCACTAATCTGTAAGTTAAAGTAAACACAAACACACAAAAAATCCTTTATTTGAAAGACGACAAAAAAGTATCCTCTTTCCCCACTTTATTAACCCCCCAAACATTCCCCCAGGTCCGACGTAATCCACACGAGGTCCAACAAGGCTTCCAGCACTGCTACATCTGATGCTCACAGCGAGCACCATAGAACATGACTGCCACCGAGTTCCACGCAGCAACTGAAGTGAGTCACGCTATCAGTGGTGACATCACTTAGGTTAGCCGCCGCCACAGCTGGGGTCCTGCACCTGTGACAGCAAATCACCTGAGTCACTGAAGTGAGCTGTGCGATCAGCGGTGATGTCACTCAGGTGATTTCCGGTCACAGCTGAAGTCCTCCACCTGTGACAGCAAATCAGGCCACGACTGAAGCGAGCCGCAGGTGGAGGGCTCACCTGAGTGACGTCACCACTGATTGTACGGCTCACTTCAGTTGCAGCCTGAGCCTCCCAGGGGTGAACCGGTGATGACACAAGCCGTACTGTGGAGCCCGCAGCTTTGACGTCAGGGGTTCACCCGAGTTCATTCTGATTGCACAGCTCTGTCTGCACTCACAGCTGGCAGTCATGCTCTATGACGCTTGCTGTGACAGGACAGGAATGTAAGAGCTGAATCGCCGTGGGACCTCATGTGGATTACTTCGGACCTGCAGGGGTGTTTGGGGGTTAATAAAGTGGTGAAAGAGGGTTCTTTTTATTTTATTAAAAAAAATCACCTGAGTGATGGTACTGCTGATCGTGCAGCTAACTTCAGTCACTCAGGTGATTTGCCGTCACAGGTGGAGGACTCGAGCTGTGGCTGACCTGAGTGACGTCACCGCTGATAGCGCGACTCACTTGAGTTGCTGTGTGGAGCACACAGCGGGCAGTCTTGTCCTATGGCGCTTGCTGTGATTGTCAGATGTAGCAGTGGTGGAAGTGTTGTGTGAACCTCGTGTGGATTACGTCAGACCTAGAAAGGGTGTATGGGGGGGGATTAATAAAGTGGTGAAAGAGGGGGGGTTTTTTTGTCTTTTATTTCAACTAAAGGATTTTTTGGGTGTTTGTGTTTATTTTCACTTACAGATTAGTGATGGGGGGGTGCCTCATAGATGCCTGCTATCAGTAATCTAGGACCTGAGAATACCAGCCCTCAGCTGTGAGGCTTTATCTTGGCTGGGTATCAAAATTGGGGGGGACCGCATGCTGTTTTTTAAAATTATTTTACTGTACGATATAGACCCATGGCTGTGATTGGTTGTCATTAGATGCACCCCAACGCTGAGTGACAGATGTCCGACTGTGACATATCACAGACAGGGGAAGCAGTGAATATGTATGAGCCTAATGAGCGGGTAAGGGAAGAAGAATGAGAGGCTGTGGGAGCAGTGTGAAAGCTACGATTGTGATTGGTGAGTATGAAGTGGAGAGAGAGAGAGAGAGATTTTAACTCCTGCAATGTTTTTTATCCTGGAACAAAGTGGGTGACCAGCATTTTTTGTGACAAGAATGCAGGTACAATGCAAATAAAAAACGCAACCCATTTGTTACCATGCATTTTGCCATCCATTTTTTATCCCCTCATTGAGTTCTATGGGTGACAAAATGTAACAAAAACGCAAAAAGAATTGACATGCTGCTTTTTTTTGTCCAAGATTTTACCAAATATTTGGCAAATAAAACATTGACAAAAAAACTGCAACGTGTGCATGGAAATTCTGATTTCTCAGACTTTGCTGGGGAAGCAAAAGCATGCAGTTTGTCATTGACACAGTGCAGCTTAAAGTACAACAAAAACGCAAAACATGCGCACATGTGCACATGGCCTAATACTGCATTAACATTATTATTATTATTGTTTATTTATAGAGCACCATTGATTCCATGGTGCTGTACATGAGGGGGTTACATACAGAATACATATACACGTTACAATAGACAGACTATCACAGAGGGAAGAGGGCCCTGCCCTTGCGGGCTTACATCCTAAAGGATTTTGGGGAGGAGACAGTAGGGGTGTAGGTTGGGCGGCAGCTCCGCACGGTGGTGGGGCGGCAGCTCCGCACGGTGGTGGGGCGGCAGCTCCGCACGGTGGTGGGGCGGCAGCTCCGCACGGTGGTGGGGCGGCAGCTCCGCACGGTGGTGGGGCGGCAGCTCCGCACGGTGGTGGGGCGGCAGCTCCGCACGGTGGTGGGGCGGCAGCTCCGCACGGTGGTGGGGCGGCAGCTCCGCACGGTGGTGGGGCGGCAGCTCCGCACGGTGGTGGGGCGGCAGCTCCGCACGGTGGTGGGGCGGCAGCTCCGCACGGTGGTGGGGCGGCAGCTCCGCACGGTGGTGGGGCGGCAGCTCCGCACGGTGGTGGGGCAGTGAGGTCATTGTAGATTATAGGCATTTCTGAACAGATGAGTTTTCAGGGTCCGTTTGAAGTTTGCAAGTGTAGTAGATAGTCTGACGTGTTGAGGCAGAGAGTTCCAGGAGACTGGGGATGCTCGGGAGAAGTCTTGGAGTCGGTTGCATGAGGAGCGAATGAGAGAGGAGGAGAGAAGGAGATCTTGGGAGGACCGGAGGTTACGTTTTGGAGTGTAGCGAGAGATTAGTTCAGAGATATATGGAGGAGACAGATTATGGATAGCTTTGTAGGTCAGGGTTAGTAGTTTGAATTGGATACGATAGAAGATTGGGAGCCAATGGAGGGACTTGCAGAGAGGAGAAGCGGGGTGGTATTGAGGAGAGAGGTGGATCATTCGGGCAGCAGAATTAAGGATGGACTGGAGAGGGGCGAGTGTGTTAGCAGGGAGACCACAGAGGAGGATGTTGCAGTAGTCGATGCGGGAGATTATGAGGGCGTGCACTAGCATTTTTGTAGATTGGGGATTGAGGAAAGGGCGGATTCTGGAAATATTTTTGAGTTGAAAACGGCAGGAGGTGGTGAGGGATTGGATGTGTGGTATGAAGGACAGGGCAGAGTCAAAGGTCACTCCGAGGCACCGAACTTTGGGTGCTGGGGAGAGCGTGATGTTATTAATTGTAATGGATAGGTCAGGTGGAGAGTGCAGGTGAGATGGAGGAAAGATGATCAGTTCAGTTTTGGCCACATTAAGCTTTAGGAAGCGAGAGGAAAAGAAGGAAGATATAGTCGATAGGCACTCCGGGATTCTGGACAGCAGAGATGTGACATCTGGACCAGAGAGGTAGATCTGAGTGTCATCGGCGTATAGGTGGTACTGAAAGCCATGGGACTTTATGAGTTGTCCCAGGCCAAATGTATAGATAGAAAAAAGTAAGGGTCCCAGGACAGAGCCTTGAGGGACACCAACAGAGAGAGAACGGGATGAAGAGGTTGTGTAGGAGTGGGAGACACTAAAAGTGCGGTTGGAGAGGTATGAAGAGATCCAAGAGAGGGCGAGGTCTCTGATGCCAAGGGAAGAGAGGATCTGTAGTAGCAGGGAGTGGTCAACAGTGTCAAAGGCTGAGGATAGGTCTAGAAGTAGGAGTACAGAGAAGTGGTTGTTAGCTTTGGCAGTAAGTCATTTGTGATTTTAGTCAGGGCAGTTTCAGTGGAATGATGTGGACGGAAGCCGGACTGTAGGTTGTCAAAGAGAGAGTTAGAGGAGAGGTGGGAGGAAAGTTCAACATGGACGTGCTGTTCCAGGAGTTTTGAGGCAAGTGGGAGTAGTGATATGGGTCGATAGCTGGTAGTAGAGGTTGGGTCGAGGGAAGGTTTCTTTAGGATAGGTGTGACTGTTGCATGCTTAAAGGCAGAAGGGAAGGTACCAGTTGTTAAAGATAGGTTGAAGAGATGAGTTAAGGCTGGAATAAGGATAGTGGTGAGGTTGGGGAGGAGGTGGGATGGGATGGGGTCAAGTGCGCATGTGGTGAGGTGTGCTTTTGAGAGAAGATGTGAAAGCTCTCCTTCGGTGATGGTGGGGAGGAAGTTTATGGGGGAGGAGCAGTGGTCTGTTATATGAAGGGGTTGTGGTGGTTCAGCAGAAAAGACTTGTCTGGTTTGGTCGATCTTATCTTTGAAATATGTGGCAAATTCTTCTGCGGAAATGTGGGAGGTTGGAGGGGGCAGTGGTGGGTGAAGGAGGGAGGTAAAAGTATTAAATAGCTGTTTGGGGTTGTGTGTTAAAGAGGATATGAGGTTTCTGAAGTATTCCTGTTTAGCGGAGGTAAGGGCCAAGCGAAATGTGTGAATTGTATTTTTGAATGTGGTGAAGTCTTCCTGGGAATGCGTTTTCTTCCAGCGCCGCTCTGCAGCCCTAGACACTTGCCGTAGTTTTTTAGTGAGGCTGTTGTGCCAGGGTTGTCTATTGATTCGTCTTGCTCTGCCGTTCACAAGAGGAGCGACTGAATCAATAGCTGATGTGAGAGTGGCGTTGTAGAAAATGGTGGCACTGTTTGTGTCGTGGAGTGAAGATATGGAGGACAGCGGTAGGATAGAGTCAGAAAGGGTGTGTATGTTGATGTGTGCAAGGTTTCTGCGGGGGTGTGTTAGGTGCTGGACAGGGGGGGCAGGTGAGGAGGACAGGGCTGAAAAGGTCAGCAGATGGTGGTCAGATAAGGGGAGAGGGGAGGTGGTGAGGTTAGATAGAGAGCAGAGACGGGTGAAGATAAGGTCTAGTGTGTGGCCATCTTTGTGGGTGGCAGAGGCGGACAACTGAGTTAGACCAAAAGATGAGGCGAGGGAGAGGAGTTAGGAGGCTGCTGACTGGCGGGTGTCAGTGGGGATGTTGAAGTCACCCATGATGATAGTGGGGATGTCAGCAGAGAGAAAGTGTAGAAGCCAGGCAGAGAACTGGTCGATAAAGGCAGTGGTTGGGCCCGGGGGTCTGTATACGACGGCCACTTGGAGGTTGGAGGGAGAATAGATGCGGACAGAGTGCACTTCGAAGGAAGGCAGGACAAGGGAGGGTAGAGGTGGCATTGGGGTGAAGCTGCAGTTGTTAGAAAGGAGGAGGCCCACTCCTCCACCCTGTCTATTGCCAGGGCGAGGAGTGTGGGTGAAGTGGAGGCCGCCGTAGCACAGCGCAGCAGGGGAGGCAGTGTTGGTGGGTGTCAGCCATGTTTCGGTGAGGGCCAGAAAGGATAGATTGCTAGAGAGGTTGGTAAAGAGGTCGTGAATGAAGTGCAGTTTATTACAGACGGAACGGGCATTCCAGAGCGCTCCAGAGAGGGGGGGGCTGCAGAGTGGCAGAGAGGGGAATGGATTTTATGTTGGAGAGGTTGCGGTAGTTACTACTAGATAGGGAGCGATAGGGGGGTGATAAAGAGGAGTGTCCCATCTGTGGGGGTCCAGGATTGGGAGATATGTCGCCAGCAGTGAGGAGAAGTAGAGAAAGGGAGAGCAAGTGGGAGAAGGAGAGTGGACGGCCTGGTCTGCGCGATACTAGAAGCGATCTGAGGTTTAGGAGCAGATCAGCAGATGAGGACAGGTGGGGAGAAGAGGGAAGGGGAGATGAATATTTGTTTGGAGAGTGCTGGGGTTTGGGGATAGCGAAGGAGAGTGAGGAGGAGTGGAGCAAAGACTGTGAGGGCATAAGTGAACATGGTGCGAATTAGGTTTTCAAGTGGGAATAAGGGGGAAGGAACAAAATGCAAGTGAAAGACACACAGTTAAAGAAGTAGAATTCACCTTCTGGTCACTTCTGGGACATTTCTGGTATATTTCTGAGCACTTATGAAGCACTTGTAGAAGTACACAGACCAAGGTAACATAACAATAATCTGCATAACTAATCATATGCTAAACAGTTGTAAGTCAAATTTACGTATGAGATAGCCAAGATTGTTGTCCATAACATGATGGTAGTCTCACACTCAAAGCTGTAGAGGATGGTGAGATATGGAGCCTGAAAGTCAGAAGTTCAAAACATTGTTACCTTTTGCTTGCCACTGTGTGTATACAGTGCCTTGTGAAAGTATTCGGCTCCCTTGAATTTTTCAACCTTTTCCCACATTTCAGGCTTCAAACAAAGATAAAAAATGTAAATTTTATGGTGAAGAATCAACAAGTGGGACGCAATTGTGAAGGTGAACGATATTTATTGCTTAATTTAAATTTTTGTAAAAAATAAAAAACTGAAAATTGGGGCGTGCAATATTATTCGACCCCTTTACTTTCAGTGCAGCAAACTCACTACAGAAGTTCATTGAGGATCTCTGAATGATCCAATGTTGTCCTAAATTACTGATAATGATAAATATAATCCACCTGTGTGTAATGAAGTCTCTGTATAAATGCACCTGCTCTGTGATAGTCTCAGTGTTCTGTTTAAAACGCAGATAGCATCATGAAGACCAAGGAACACAACAGGCAGGTCTGTGATACTGTTGTGGAGAAGTTTTAAGCAGAATTTGGTTACAAAAAGATTTCCAAAACTTTAAACATCCCAAGAAGCACTGTGCAAGCGATTATATTGGAATTGCAGGAGTATCATACCACTGCAAATCTACCAAGACAAAGCCATCCTTCAAAAATGTCATGTCAAACAAGGAGAAGACTGATCAGAGATGCAGCCAAGAGGCCCATGATCACTCTGGATGAACTGCAGAGATCTACAGCTGAGGTGGGAGAGTCTGTCCATAGGACAACAATCAGTCGTACACTGCACAAATCTGGCCTTTATGGAAGAGTGGCAAGAAGGAAGCCATTTCTCAAAGATATCCATAAAAAGTGTCGTTTAAAGTTTTCCACAAGCCACCTGGGAGACACCAAACAAGTGGAAGAAGGTGCTCTGGTCAGATGAAACCAAAATTGAACTTTTTGGGCACAATGCTAAACGATATGTTTGGCGTAAAAGCAACACAGCTCATCACCCTGAACACATCATCCCCACTGTAAAATATGGTGGTGGCTACATCATGGTTGGGGCCTGCTTTTCTTCAGCAGGGACAGGGAAGATGGTTAAAATTAATGGGAAGATGGATGGAGCCAAATACAGGACCATTCTTGAAGAAAACCTGTTGGAGTCTGCAAAAGACCTGAGACTGGGATGGAGATTTGTCTTTCAACAAGACAATGATCCCAAACATAAAGCAGAATCTACAATGGAATGGTTCACAAATAAACGTATCCAGTGTTAGAATGGCCAAGTCAAAATCTAGACCTGAATCCAATCTAGAATCTGTGGAAAGAGCTGAAAACTGCTGTTCACAAACGCTCTTCATCCAACCTCACTCAGCTCCAAGCTGTTTGCAAAGGAAGAATGGGCAAGAATTTCAGTCTCTCGATGTGCTAAACTGATACACATACCCCAAGCGACTTGAAGCTGTAATCGCAGCAAAAAGGTGGCGCTACAAAGTATTAACTTAAATAATATTGCACTCCCCAATTTTCAGTTATTTTTTACAAAAATTTAAAATTAACCATAAATATCGTTCACCTTCACAATTGTGTCCCACTTGTTGATTCTTCACCATAAAATGTACATTTTTTTATCTTATGTTTGAAGCCTGAAATGTGGGAAAAGGTTGAAAAATTCAAGGGGGCCAAATACTTTTGCAAGGCATTGTACATATAGCCCTTGTGTGTATATAGCCTTCCATTTCTTTTCATCATGTATCACAATATGCGAGTCCTTTTTGTAATTTAAAATAAAGAAAAAAATTTATTCAGAAGCTAGAACCAAATCATTTCCATTTTTCAGCCAACATTTCCTATTTGGTCAAACCACAGTTCTGTGCTCACTGGACTTTCAAGTACACGGTGGACTGTCACTTATTGTCAATATTTGCAATTTTAAAAGTGTCATTATTGTTCCACTATATCTGAGAGCATATATTGAAGACTGACTTCTATCATCTTGCGTTAACTCGCCAATAGTGTATGACATTTATGTCCTTTTTAATATTTTTGTCTATTATAAAGTAATTTTTTTTTCTTCAGCTTTGTAATTAATTTCTTAATTGTGTGTACACAGAAACAATTGTCCCTTAAGATTCTTTTGGATGGAGCATCGGCAAGTTTAGCTTCAAGGTCTCTTCATTGGGTGGTAATTAGGTCGATTGGTTGGCTCTATCCTTGTTAATACAGGAACCTAGGGCTATACACTTACCCATAGGCCCCCTTCACATTTCAGTGATTCTAGTACATATGTTGCAGTTATTATACATACCAGAATCAAGGACATACGCAGACCCATTAAAATCAAAGGCTCTCCACACACATCAGTGATTTCTCACTGACAGGTTTCCGTGTGTTCCGCATGGAGACAAGTCTGTTTTCTTTCTGGCATCACTGATGTCCCACGGACCAGGTACCAGAAAAATCACGTACATTTAAGATAAACAACTTTTTAAACTTAACCGTCTCCAGCCGCTAGTATCTCCTGCTTCCAAGCCGGCTATCTTCATCCATACACTGCAGTGCATACATGCACTGCACAGCCTACCCGGAAGTAGCTGCAGAGGGGAGACAGCCGCAGCCGGACACTGCATCGCAGGAGACCTCAGTACCACAGAGAGCAGCGGCATGGACAGATATAAGTGCCTGATCTTCCTGTATTATCACGGATAGCATACTGAGATCACACGTGTGCCAAAATCACGGCACATGGAGGGACATACTTCCCTTTATCACGTCAGTTAAAAACGCGTGTTTTTCACTGACGTGTGAAGGGGGTCTTAAGAACAACTTTATGTGCTTCCCATACAGTTGAAAAATATTGGCAACTGACTATTTGTTAATATCAAAGTATTCAGCTATTTTTCTGGCCTTGTCCTCTTTATGTATTGGTCTCTTAAGCAGGAACTCTGAGTCTCCAATGGCATATTTTAGTCTGTGTTGAAGACTGAGTGAGGGTCAGCTTTACAGGCGCATGATCTAAACACAATATTACTCAATTGTCTGTGCCTAATGTCAATCTGAGGGTTTGTATAATAGAAAAAAAAAAAAAAGTGGAAGGAGTACTGTTTAGATGGGAGAAAAAAAAAGTGTAGGTTTTCTGAGTGGGATGATTAATATGCCAAAGATTAAAAAGGCCAAATTTGAGTATGAGTTTCCTAAAATTTGGAGATAATCTATGTTGAGATCTGTTTGGCTGTATTTTGTGTATGGAGATCCTATCCGATGTGTCAGAAAAAACAACAACATTAGATTCCCCTCCAATAACCCAAGCGGTAGGGGGTAGACTGCAAAACTTCAAAAATATTTGGTTAAGAAGGGAAGTTTGCAAGGTATTAGATAAATATATGTTACATAGTGTGATTGGTATCTCCTTGTAAGTATCTTGCAGTATAATATATCTTCCCTGCAGGTCTAACATCTCTGATCTTATTTGTAAAGGGCATGTTTCGGAGATTAGTAGGGCCACACCTGCATTTTCCTGACTTGAGAAGCTAAGTAAATTTTGGAAAATAAGTGATTGGCAAAATTGCAATTTCCACTAGAATTTAAATGGGCTTCCTGTAAAAAAAGCTAAGTCTGCACGATGTGCCCATAGATCATGGAGGACCATACACCCCTTAGTGTTAGAGTTTAGAGAATTTACATTCAGTGTTAATATTTTAGCCATTAACCGGATTTAAAAAAAAAGAAAGTATAATACACATGAGTTTTTCCCAGGATGACATGGAACGATTCTCTGCTCTGAGGGTCATCTGGATGAAAGAGAGGAGGGAAAGAATGAGTCGGTCACCTCATCTCCTCCCCTTGTGTTTCAGTGCTGGAGAGGGAGAACGGGGTTAATGCTGCGCTGCTGCCAAATGAATAAACTCTTAATATATTAAAATATTCTTTTATTTCATAGGTCTATGCGTTTCAGGGATCAAAGTCCACTTCAGGATAAAGACAGAAAATCCACAATACAAGAACAGTGGGTACAGAAAGTATTCAGACCCCTTTAAATTTTTCACTCTGTTTCATTGCAGCCATTTGGTAACTTCAAAAAAGTTCATTTTTTTTCTCAAATGTACACTCTGCCCCCCATCTCGACAGAACCCCCCCCAGAAATGTAGTAATTTTTGCAAATTTATTACACAAAAAACATGGAATAACACATGGTCATAAGTATTCAGACCCTTTGCTCAGACACTCCTATTTAAGTCACATGCTGTCCATTTCCTTGTGAGCCTCCTTGAGATGGTTCTACTCCTTCATTGGAGCCCAACTGTGTTTAATTAAACTGATAGGTCTTGATTTGGAAAGGCACACTCCTGTCTATATAAGACCTCACAGCTCACAGTGCATGTCAGACCAAATGAGAATCATGAGGTCAAAGGAACTGCCCAAGGAGCTCAGACAGAATTGTGGCAAGGCACAGATCTGGTCAAGGTTACAAAAGAATTTCTGCAGTACTCAAGATTCATAAGAGCACAAGTGGCCTCCATAATCCTTTAATGGAAGAAGACCACAAGAACTCTTCCTAGATCTACCGTCCAGCCAAACTAAGCAATCGTGGGAAAAGAGCCTTGGTGAGAAAGGTAACGAAGGACCCCAAGATCACTGTGGCTGAGCTCCATAGATGCAGTAGAGAGATGAGCGAAATTTCCACAAAGTCAACTATCACTGCAGCCCTCCACCAGTCGGGCCTTTATGGCAGAGTGGCCTGACGGAAGCCTCTCCTCAGTGAAAGACACATGAAAGCCCACATAGTTTGCAAAAAAACAAATGAAGGACTCCCAGACTATCAGAAATAAGATTCTCTGGTCTGATGAGACGAAGATAGAACTTTTTGGTGATAATTCTAAGCGGTAAGTGTGGAGAAAGCCAGGCACTGCTCATCACCTGCCCAATACAATCCCAACAGTGAAACATGGTGGTGGCAGCATCATGCTATGGTGGTGTTTTTCAGCTGTAGGGACATGACGACTGGTTTAAATTGAAGGAAAGATGAATGCCACCAAGTACATAGATATATTGGAAGCAAACCTCTTTCAAAGTGCTCCGGACCTCAGACTTGGCCGAAGGTTCACCTTCCAACAAGAAAATGACCCTAAGTCAACAGCTAAAATAACAAAGGAGTGGCTTCAGAACAACTCTGTGACCATTCTTGACTGGCCCAGTCAGAGCCTGACCTAAGCCCAATTGAGCATCTCTGTAGAGACCTGAAAATGGCTCTCCACCAACATTCACCATCCAACCTGACGGAACTGGAGAGGATCAGTAAGTAAGAATGGCAGAGGATCCCCAAATCCAGGTTTGAAAAACTTGTTGCATCATTCCCAAGAAGACTCCTGGCTGTACTAGCGCAAAAGGGTGCTTCTACTCAATACTGAGCAAAGGATCTGAATACTTATGACCATGTGATATTTTAGTTTTTCTTGTTTAATATATTTTCAAACATTTCTATATTTCGTTTTGTTTTTCTGTCAAGATGGGGTGCAGAGTGTATATTGAGAAAAAAAATGAACTTTTTTGAATGTACCAAATAGCTGCAATGAAACAAAGTGAAAGGGGTCTGAATACTTTTCGTACCCACAGTACATGAAATGACATGTATATACACACACGTGTCAATAATAGGACTGCCTACTACAAGGTAAAAAAAAAAAAAAAAAAAAAAAAATCGGAGGGCAAGTGAATGCCCCTATGACAGTTGGCAGTCACTTGCCTGACGATTTTTTTGGGCAGCCGCCATTAACTCAAGCTTTCATAGGGGTTGGGACTTTCACAACCCCAATAGGTGTTATTTTGTGCACACTTCACTGTTATACCTGATAACCTATTTTGTGATTTTTCCACTCAGCTTTATATATCTTCCCCATATGGACAGGGTAGGCATACCCAACCTTTCCTAGTAGTTTTTCCAAGAAAGGAAATGGGTAAAAAACCCAAAACAATCCTGAGTAATTTGTGTTAAGAGGCACCCGACTATGGCGCCTACCAATACATGTGAGACGATATTATAGATTTTTAACTTTCAGGGCACTGAGTAGAGGCTTCAGGTATCTTCTTCTTTGGAGAGTGATCAATGACAGGTCAGGGTACAGTTGGATAGGAGGTCCATTAAATTGCGGCTTACAGAGAGTACGAGCCTTGAACCTGATGGACTCTTGTTTGAAAACCATGGAAGCAACAAATCACATCTCGAGTTTGGGATTGAGTTCCCTTGGGGCGGTTGGCTCTATTCAACTTTATTTTGTGGGATGGAGTTTGACCCAGTATTGAATTGAAGATGAGTTAGAGAACTGTGTGCAAGTCATCTGAACCTGTTGCTTCAGGGATACCCCCCTCACCCTAAGGTTATTGTGGTGCCCTTTATTGTCCAAGCCCTCCACGCTTATCTCACCCAGCAACTTAGCACATGACACTACATGGCATTGAATGTTGGAGATGTATTGTCTAATACAATAGTGTGCAGTTTCTACAGCATCCACTCTATCCGGAATCAATGATGTGCATCGGCGGCAGCAGGACACACACACACACACACACACTGATGTGGTCTAAAAAAACCCACAAAACAAAAAAAGGCCACTAATCATGCCATCCAATACTGATCAGCGCTGGGCGGCAGAAAAGTGGGTGGGGAGGGAGTTAGGGAGAGGGACTGAGGTGGACTGGAAACAAGCAGGAGATCAGAACAGGAAAGGAAGTGCTTTCTTCAATCATCAGCAGCAATACAAGAAGTAGTGGCACAGGCTAAAATAGTCTGTGGTACCACAAATTCTAGCAGATTCAGAAGCAGGATAGCACAGTGACAGCTCAGCACAAGCCTTTAAGCTAGAGAGGTGATGCAGAGGGCACACTGAGGTCAGACCAAGCCTCTGCTCACTGATCAGTGCGATGTGGCGTCATTGTCCAATTGTTCCAATCAGTGCTGGGGCTGGTGACGCCACCAGAGTACTTATAGCACCGATCACAGATATACTTCAAATTTTCAGACAATTTAAATTTACCGAAACATTGAAATCACTGTGATTGACTGTTCGCAATTGCAATCACTGTGATTGACTGTTGAATTGTGGAGGGGCAGCGAAATACCCCATTGCTACGAGTCCCAGTACCCTGCTGTCAGAAACAGCAGGCACCTTCATGCGAGCACCATACCTTCAGTGACGGTGGCTGCATGATTACTAGGATGTACCAGTAAGTCCAAGGTCACTTAGGCACCGGATGGATTAAAAGCAATAATCGACAAATACAGTAAAGGTCTACTGAGCAAGTAAACAGGCAACAAGAACAATTTCCATATGGAATGGTTTATTACATTTTTATCCCACCAAATGCAGCATATACATGTGTTTAAAGCACTGGACAGGAATGAAGAAAGGAAAGGCCTTTGGAAATGAAGACACAAGACAGCATGCACACAATTTCCACAAGATTAAATCCAAGAAACATCACCGTTCCAGAGTGATTGTATCTTTTTCCCCACCATCTTCCCCAAACCATTTTTGTCTTTGTATACAATAAAAATAAAATTCGTACTTCAGTAAAACACCTCCTAACCAAAAAAAGGCAGTATTTTGTGATTTTTAAGAAAACACGAGTAAAAAAAAAAAAATAAATGACAAAATGGACCCTCCTGTACCCCCTTTAAAAAAAATATGGCAAATTATACACAAAATACAAGTACACAATCAGACGAAAATTCAGGACTTTTCATTTGGAAGTATTCCTCCCCTCCCCTGCCAAAATTCATAGTGGATATAGTACAAAACACATCCTAAACTTTGATACCAGGTTTTCAGCCATTTAAAGAAATGATTCTCAAACATTTTAAATGTTCACACAACCACGATGAAAACTTAATGGACTCCTCTATAAATAAATGTGGTCGGACATGATTTGTTGGGATCTATTTAAAGTGAGCCATCACAACCTTTATAGCTGTTACTAAATTAGTTCACAACGCAGTGTGAACAGAACTGTAAGACCATGTGCACACCGAGGATTTGGTGACTTCACTATTTGTAAGCCAAAACCAGGTGTGGGTGATAGAAACACGTCCCCACTTCGGTATCTATTATACTTCTCCTCTGATTCTTCCACTCTTGGGTTTTGGCTACAAATACGAAGTTAAAATAAACCTCACCAAATACTCAACATGTGCATTTGGCCTAAAGGGAACTGGTCACTAGCTTCATGCAGCTAGAACCACAGGTTATTGCAACAGTGTATGATTTCAGAGAAAACATATTTGAAAAGCAGGCAGGGGACTATTAGTAGACACCTGACTAGCCCATTGTGGCCACCGGTTTCTCCCCATCCAGTTTCAGTTGATTAGCAGATCTCTCTTTATGGAAGAGACCTGACAATCATCTAGAGCAGGGCAGGAGAAGCCGACCAGAGGCCGCACCGGACTGATGAGGTTTAGTCCCATATGTAGTTCCTATCCAGCTATTCAAACTGCAATCTTCACTGACAGGCTGCAGTGTTTCAGATAAGGCATACCTAAGCTGCAATCGTACAGCAAGAGTTTAGAGAAAACTTCCCCTTTAAAGCATGTATGCCGAAAGTAAAAGCCTGAAGGGACGTATTCCGCAGGTACAAACATTTCCTCCACCTTCCTATTGACAGATAGGGGTACCTGGCAATTTCCAAGTGAGACGTGTTTTCAATAAAAGGCCAGCAAAGGTTTGGCTGAATCATATATCTTCTAGCTTTAATAAATCTTGACTGTCTTGACTAACATCTAATTTCATTAAAGAAGGCAGGAAATCTTGTAGGCCAATAATTTAGATAATATATCTTTAAGGCTCATAGCAGAATAGTTACATTTTCGTGAATGGTTTATTTTTATAAAAATGTAAGTAACAGAGACATGGGGAGGGGAACATGGATAAAGTTGTGCCGGCTATGCCACCATCGTCCTGGAAATTAGCTGAAAATTTTAGATTTGATCTACCCTTTCCCTGAGCAAGCTTGAAAGTTCTAAATCACTGTATGGATCACAAAACTGCAAACCATTATCCTCGAATTGACTGAATATAGACTGGCTAAAATGAAGACGACTGAGCAGCCAGCCTTGGAGGTCATGATTCATGAGCACTTCTGTAGACTCTCTCCCCTATAGTAGACAGACCTGAAGATGGGCCTGTGTTACGATGTATGACCATCTTCATCGTAACTCATATTGGGTCCCGGCTGCAGATTTATCACACTATTATACATCATTAAAAGCTTTTGGTATATACACCAACAAGAGGAGTCTGAAGAAAGAATTCTGAAAGATGCTTCATGGCGATGTTCTCTGCTACAAAGGGAAGCCAAATATAACCCCAAAGAAATAATTATTGGAGCCTGCCAATAATTTGTTTGCTGCAAAATTTGTGAAAAAACTGCATGAAGAATAAACATACCAAAAAAACGCGGCAGATGCAAAAATTAAAATATATTACCACCTGCTCCGTCCGTGACCAGGTTACCCAAACCCGTATCTGTGGTATGTGATAATTGCTCAAATAATGCTAGCACCTCCCTCACTTGAAATGATATTACCAAATATACTTCCCAATGAAATGTTTGCGCACTTATTTGGTACTTAGGTTTATTCATCTATATAGAAAGTACTAGGGTCATTAAGGGTATTAATACCGAATTCTTAAAGAGTGGTACTTTCCAAATGTCGGAGGGATTGTGCTAGCTTTATGACATGTTCTGCAGGAAGGTTGGCAAGTAAAGGATACAAAAGGCATTATGAATTGTATAACCCATGATTTTGCTTTCCAGCTCAATGTCAGTTTATAACCTATTAAGTAAGGCAGAGAAGCATCAGAAAAGAAAAGTTCCTGGTCTGAAGCATGCATCATTATTTGCATTATATTATACAAGGACTTCAAAAGTACCCATTGCTGATTGTATGTAGCAATGATTCCCCTGGTCTCTGTGATGATTTTATAACAAGTATAGCATTGTGACCTAAAAAACAACAACAAAACAACAAAAGAAAAAACTAAACAGAATTAGAATTCAAAATAGTTTTCAGTGTTGGTCTCTATAGCTGCTGTAGCTTGGCCATGTAATCTTCTCTTCCAGAGCATAGCCACTGAGGGGTGCCCATGTATCAGAAAACCAAGGGCAGGAGGAGATGAAAAATGTGACAATAAAACCATTTTTTTTGGAGAACATCCAAATCCTTCTACAGACCAGCAGGGCTCTTCCGCTGGTGTCTGGGCACACGAGTGGTAGGTAGTGCAAGGCAGGGGGAGTTTGGAGAGCCCAACATATACTTACTGTACTCACAAAAGTCCTTTTTCTGTGCCCATATCCACAATTCAGATATGGATGAGTCACTGTCTCTTGCTCTGTGGTTATTCGTGGCCTCCTTGCCTTCACTGGTACAGCTCATTGTCTTTGATATGCTCTAGCTGTTCCCTTAGTTTCATGAAAGATGGTCGCTGGTTGGGGTCTAGATGCCAACACTGTTTCATCAACTCGTACACAATAGCGGGGCAACCATCTGGTGCATCCATCTTGTATCCTCTCTCCACCCGAGGGACAACATCTTTAAGGGCCTAGATAGCAAACAATCAATAGGTCAAGGTACACAACTACTAGAGTGTGAGAGAATACAATCAATTTTGCTCTCATAGAAACCATCTTGTCTTATAAGTGAATGATATCATAGGGCTCAGCTAAGGGGTGCTTCACACATGCCAATGTATGTAAAGTGCTATGGAATTAATAGCGCTATATAAATGAATAAAATTATTATTATTATTATTACATAGCGAGATCGCTACCGAAATCGCTGCTACAGCACGGTTTTGGTGACGCAACAGTGACCTCATTAGCGATCTCGCTGTGCGTGACACTGAGCAGCGATCTGGCCCCTGCTGCGAGATCGCTGCTCGTTACACACAGCCCTGGTTCGTTTTCTTCAAAGGCGCTCTCCCACTGTGACACACAGATCGCTGTGTGTGACAGCGAGAGAGCGACAAAATGAAGCGAGCAGGGAGCAGGAGCCGGCATCTGACAGCTGTGGTAAGCTGTAACCAGGGTAAACATCGGGTAACCAAGGTGGTTACCCGATATTTACCTTAGTTACCAGCCTCCGCAGCTCTCACGCTGCCTGTGCTGCCGCCTCCGGCTCTCTGCACATGTAGCTGCAGTACACATCAGGTAATTAACCCGATGTGTACTGTAGCTAGGAGAGCAAGGAGCCAGCGCTAAGCAGTGTGCGCGGCTCCCTGCTCTCTGCACATGTAGCTGCAGTACACATCGGGTTAATTAACCCGATGTGTACTGTAGCTAGGAGAGCAAGGAGCCAGCGCTAAGCAGTGTGCGCGGCTCCCTGCTCTCGCGGTTATGATCGCTGCTTCGGCTGCTGTGTTTGACAGCTAAGCAGCGATCATAACAGCGACTTACAAGGTCGCTGTTACGTCACAGAAAATGGTGACGTAACACCGACCTCGTTGTCGCTTAGTGGGAACCAGCCCTAACACTGATGGGCGGGGAAGTGTCACATTGCTACACACACCCGTGCGGCTCTTATTTGTGCATCGTTCTGAGAAGTTATTTGTTTGGGATACTATATAAACTGGTCACATGATGTAATAAAGCAGAAACTTTCAGTACACCACAAAGCGTGTGTACTGCATTGATTTCCCAAGCGCTTGTAAAACAAATCTTATTAATTTTGAGTTCCAATGGCATAGAAAGTGTATTTCGGCTAAAGAGGTTTGGGTTTTTCTAATTATGTTATTCTGATGAATTGACTGCTAATCTCCGCTGCTTTATAATGAATGAATTGAGATTACTACAATGCCAGTAGTTTTTTCACGTTTTCTGCACCATCCTACCCAAGGGCAACTAAGTATAGCTTGGAAGATTCTCACTCTGGAGATATGTAGTTTTCTAATGACTTCTTGTAAATTCATATAGGGCAAACTGTGTGGTCATAGGAAACAGGACTAAAAGGGCAAAGTTTTATATTATTTTCAGTAGCGAACCTAAGAACAGGGTATGCCATGTTCAGATAGGAAAGCTTAAAAGGGTATTCTCAACTTAAAGTTATTCATTAACCATGGGATAAGCCGAGCTCACTCAATCTCTGGCGTTCCTCTTAATAGTGAATGGAGTAGTAGGGAGCATGATCAACCACTGCTCATTCAGTAGGGGCTCTTCAGGGCCGCAGCAACTAGACTCCCATTGCTTGAAAAGTTATACCCTATCCCACGGTTCAAGGATAATTTTCAAACTTGAGAATACCCCTTTTCCAATAAATGAGTGTTGCACAAATCCACCCCTTCCTGTAGGAAGCTGACTGACCAGTGATTAGAAACGTTCAGTGGACATGACCATGACATCTCTTATTTTTGGCACACTATAGAAGGCACGCTACTGTACTAAGCCAAGTTCTAAACCATACTAGAAGAAGTATTCACATTCAGCTGTGTGTATGCATGAAAATAACGGTACTCCTGAAAAGATATGGATATGCAATATTAATCATTTTATTTCAGATTTTCTCATTCCTATACGAATTTGACTTGTGGTCAATAGCCTTTTCAACTGATAAGCAACAGGCAAAATACTTACAATGCGTGGATAAGGCACTCGCCCAAATGAATAGATTTCCCACAACAGTATTCCAAAACTCCACACATCAGACTTTGTTGAAAAATTCTGTAAAAAATATACATTATAAAGTTGTAAATGATGCATATAAATTAACATTTGTACTCCCAATCTCTAAACATTGCAAGAAATTTCACTGCGATATTCACTGTTTCCTGGTATTAAAATGTCACAGAAAAGAACTATAAGCCAATTGTGGCACAATCCCTTTATATTTTCACCTACCCCCAAGACATGGGATAAGCTGCTGATCACTGGGGGTCTTACCACTATGAGACCCACCAAATGCGAGAAAAGGTGCCCCGTGTTTCCAAATTTGAAATGAGCAAGAATCGAACAGGCGCACTGTTGCTCCATTCAAAGTCTATAGGACAGACGGGCATACCAAAACACCGTAATCGGTGATCTCTGGATGTCTCACAGACTTTGGAAGGAGGGCAGTGCTTATGCTCCACCATTCCCGTATTTAAAAGGAGGGTCTAGTAATCTACTGCTCGTGATTTCGGATAGGGGATAAGCTATTTAAACATTGAAAAATATATTCTTAATTTTTGTTTTTACGCTTACGCTTAAGCGTACGATTACGCTTGCAATGTGTGTGTGTATCAATATAATATAATATATACATACATATACACACACACATATTATATAGATACATACGGGTAATATGGATTGGTTACACTTCTGCTCCCCTCCCATTCCCGCTGAGGAAGCCTACGGAATACACACGTCCGGGATCTGAGACCTCCTTGCCCCACTGATTGCTGGCAAAGGGTGCTCTTTACAATGGATAAGCTCTATTCTTAACATATGGCCTGATTTACTGTTCGACTTTTGTGGAAGGCTGATTGTGGACGGTTATTATATGCCCTGTGAAACATGAAAGTGTCTGACATATGGAATATCACTATAATTATATGATACTTTCACAGGGGCAGTTTTATACATAGGTTTTGAGCACAGGTTGCTGTCTGTTCAGTAGCTGCAATTATTGGGGTCCTCCTTTTATACCGCATATTTTAATGATTTATGTTAGCACATATGTGTTGTATGTTATTGTACTAATAAAATTTATACATTTTTGAATATGGTTCTCTAGGTGTGGTTTATACACAAGGTGCAAGTAGTCAGTGCATGTTGCAGCCAGAGTAGAAGTCTGCTCTGATGGAATAATGAAGACTGCAGCTAATTAGCTGGCTGAACCCATAACCCCTTTAAGACACATAATTAAGTCCGCAAGTGTACCTTGGGCAATATCTATAGCAATGTCCACACCCACCAAGTGCCACTTTAAAAATTCAAGTGTGTTCCTACAGCCTTTTGGGACCTAGAATAACCAGTGCCCCAATACCACTGCAAACTCTACATCCCCTATGTCATATTTGTGAGAGTAGTATAAAAATTATATGAAGACATTTAATGGAATCTTATAGTTTGGAGAGCATTGATGTTTTTCACATATCCAGCCACGTGCCAAGTCATGATGTTGCAGACTATGGGCAAACGCTACTTACCTTCTCTCGCAGAGCCTCGGGTGATGTCCACTTCACAGGCAATTTGCTGGTGTCTTGTGTTGCAGATGCTTCTTTTGTGAGTCCGAAATCACTGACTTTGGCAATATTGTCCTCTGAGACTAACACGTTACGTGCTGCTAAATCTCTGTGCACAAAGTTATTGCCTTCTAAATACTCCATACCCTCCGACACGTCTCTAAGAAAAAGAAAAGCATTTATAGTGATCAGGGCACTGCAAAGACTTATTCTACCTGTGGTTGCGAGCGATACCATCGTAGGCTAGCTGACATAAAAGTGTTACAAACCGAACAATACACACTTTATAGTCTGTAAAAGGCTATGGTCCCACAATCAGTGTTTGTTGAGTTTTTGCACCTTTGTTTGGGTTTGTTTCATTGCGTTTTCGACGCTCCGTTTTTTGCCAGTTTGGTGTATCATGCTTTAAATAAAACTGCTTTGTTTTTAGAAACTTCCTGGTATTGACGTTCTTAGGTGCGTATTATGTGTGTTTTTAATGCACTTATGCTTCAGAATCCACTAAAATACACATGTACATTTTTTACCTGCGGAATTTCTGCATCTAATGCAAGTCTATGAGGAAATCTTAAACAGAAAATTTAGACTATCCGCAAAAGAAATGGATATGCTGCCGGTTTGAAGAATGCACCGCAGGTGAGTTTACACCAGGGGTGGGGAACCTTTTTACTGCCGAGGGCCATTTGGAATTTCCTACTAACCTTTGGGGGCCGCACAACATTATCAACCTGAAAAATAACCCTGCTATATTTGGTCAAACGATTAATTAACTCACCCCTATTGTGGTGGCCGGAGCTGCTTCTCTTTGGTGCGATTGTGATGTTCGGTGATATTGATCATCTTGTTTCTCACAGCTGCTTTTCCAGGTTTGTCTCTGTCTGGAGATGCTGGGGGCATACACATCACAGGAGGGGCCGGGGCGCATAAATTACAGGAGACACTGGGAGTACACATCACAGGAGGGGCTGGGGCATATACATCACAGGAGGGGCTGGGGCATATAGATCACAGGAGGGGCTGGGGCATATACATCACAGGAGGGGCTGGGGCATATACATCAGTAGGGGGCATGGACAGCCCTGGCGGTGGCTCAGACATGACTGGGGACACGCACAGCACTGGGTGGCAGAACGCACTGCACTGGGTGGCAGCACGGACTGCACTGGGTGGCAGCACTAGGGAGACAGACAGGTCTGGGGGAACATTGACATCAACAGGAGAGCACGGACTGGGGAGCATAGAAAGCAGTGGGAGGGTACAGACAGCAGTAGCGAGTTAAGAGCACTGAGGGGTGGCACACAGCACTGGGGAGCATGGACAGCATAAGGGGGGCACAGACAGCACTCACCGTGGCATGGACAGCACTGGTGGCAGCATGGACAGCATTAGGTGGTGCGGACAGCACTGGTGGGGGGGCATAGACATCACCCAGGGGGTACAGACAGCACTAGGGGGGGCACGGACAGCAGTGAGGGGTTACACCGCGCTGAGGGGGTACACAGCACTGTGGTGTACACAGCATTAGGGGGTACACACAGCACCTGGGGGTACACAGCACTGGGGGGTACACACTGTACTAGGAGGTACACAGCATGAGGGGGTACACACAGCATGAGGGGGTACACACAGCACGAGGGGGTATACACAGCACAAGGGGGTACACACAGCACGAGGGGGTACACACAGCACGAGGGGGTACACACAGCATTAAGGGGTACACGCAGCATTAAGGGGTACACACAGCATTAAGGGGTACACACAGCATTAGGGGGTACTCACTGTACTAGGGGGTACTCACTGTTCTAGGGGGTACACACTGCACTAGGGGGTACACACTGCACTAGGGGGTACATACAGCATTGGGGGGTACATACAGCATTGGGGGGTACATACAGCATTGGGGGGTACACACAGTACGAGGGGGTACACAGCACTGAGCGGGGGGGGGGGCAGCGATGGGTTGAGTACTCGCAGTGAGGGGGAGGGAGAGTCACACACACACAGCAGGTCCGGGAGGCTGGTAAACCTGCTGCAGCTCTTCTGTGTGACTTTATCGCAGCGTGCTGCTTACCCGCCCACCAGAGCACACAGGCCGGGGATAAGCCTAGAATGTATGGGCTGCAGTCAGGTCCTGGAAGTCAGGATCTGGAGAGAGCCCGTACATTCTAGCATCTACCCACAGGGCATCAGGCAGTGGGATTTAAAGGGCCGGCAGCCGGGAATAGCGCGGCTGCCACCAAAGCACAATGGTCCCCGGGAATGTGCCCGGGGGCCGCATAAAAAGTCGTCACGGGCCGTATACGGCCCGCGGGCCGGAGGTTCCCCACCCCTGGTTTACACAGTGTAAAAAAGAAAACTAAAATATGTAGCATGAAAACGGCGATAAAATCCCATCGTTGGCACACAGCCTAAGTGACAAAGTCAAAAGTCAGTAAAAACCTAAAGCCACCAGATGACCTCTGCTGACTGCTATGGCTGGTCTCTAAAAGAGATTTTGGCAAAGCAAACAATCAAATGTAGAACATATTGTGATAACCACTAACACTTTACTGTGATTTGAACAAGAGTGACCAATGCCATACAACAGCAGATTATCTGTCAAAAAGTTGATCTGCCATGGTGGATTTCTTTGGTACTTGTTGGGTGCTGCATTTGAAAATATATTGTGGTTAAACATCGGCATCCCATCAATGTAATCCCATACTACGACTCAAAGTATCACAGGTTGATCAGTGAATTGTCGTTTTAACTAGTGGTGAGCAAGCAAACTTGGCACAGTTCAATACTCAATCAAGCATCAGGGTGTTTGAGACGCTCTGCCCTCGATCTTGTAAGTGTTTAACGACAGAGAAAGACAGAATTTTTCCATCTCCCATAAAAAAGATTGAATTTTCCATCTCTGGAACTTGAGTCAATAGCGTCCTACCTGTTCAATCCGAATACTAAACAGTTTTAGCCCTTTAACATGACACAATGTATAATTATGTCATAGAAAGTGAAGTGTTCCAATGAATATGGGTTACTTTTAAATTCCGGGGTCTAAAAATGGTTGACCATTTTACTATAGCTATTAGAACCTGCCAGAAGATATGCCATAAATGTCTAACATGGCAATATCTCTTAAAAAAAGGTTCATCAAGAAGTTATGCTCAGTTCAAAATAACGGCACTGAAAATTACAACTCCTTCCACAAAAAAGTCCTCACATGGCTGAACAATTGGAAAAAAACCCCAAAAAGTTATGGCGTGCAGAATTGCAGTTATGAAACACCCCCCCCCCCCAAAAAAACTAGAGTATATCCTGAAGGCTAAAATGTATCCTTAACCCCTTCAGCCCCCGGGCACTTTCCGTTTTTGTGCCGTAACTTTTTTATTATTCCGTCAATCTTGCCATATGAGGGCTTGTTTTTGCGGGACAAGTTGTACTTTTAAATGAAACCATAGGTTTTACCATATAGTGTACTGGAAAGCAGCAAAAAATTCCAAGTATGGAAAAACTGCAAAAAAAGTGTGATCGCACAATAGTTTTTGGGATGTTTTATACACAGTGTTCACTATATGGTAAAACTGATGTATCTATATGATGCCTCAGGTCGGTGCGAGTTTGTAGACACCAAACATGTATAGGTTTATTTGTATCTAAGGGGTTAAAAAAAAATTCACAAGTTTGTCCAATAAAAGTGGCGCCCGTTTTGCGCCATTTTCCGAAACACGTAGCGTTCTCATTTTTTGGGATCTATGGCTCAGTGACTGCTTATTTTTTGCGTCTCGAGCTAACATTTTTATTGGTACCATTTTTGCGCAGATGCTACATTTTGATCGCCTGTGATTGCATTTTGCGTAAAACATGCGGCGACCAAAAAACGTAATTTTGGCGTTTGGAATTTTTTTTGCCACTACGCAGTTTACCAATCAGATTAATTGATTTTATATTTTGATAGATCGGGCATTTCTGAACGCGGCGATACCAAATATGTGTATATTTATTTATTTTTTAACCCTTTAATTTTCAATGGGGTGAAAGGGGGGTGATTTGAACTTTTAGGTTTTTTTTTATTTTTTTATTTTTTAAAACTTTTTTTTTTACTTTTTTTTTTATTTTACTAGTCCCCCTAGGGGGCTATAGCGATCAGCAATCCGATCGCTCTTATCTATCTGCTGATCACAGCTATACAGCTGTAAACAGCAGATTCAATCACTTCCCGTTTCCCTCTGATCCGTGCCGAGGAAAAACGAAAGTGAAACTTCGTAGCTGCAGGCGTCATCACATGACCCTGTGCTACGATGGCAACCACCGAAAGTCACGTGATCACTCACGTGACTTCCGATGGGAGCGGCGGTAAGTAAAAAACATGACCGCGCGTATATAGATCTCGCTGCCAGACTTTGGCAGCGAGATTTAAGGGGTTAAATGTTGTGAGTGGAAGCGATTCCACTCGCAACATGCAGGCACACGTTAGCTGTTGAAAACAGCTGATATGTGTGCCGACCGCCGCCTGCCCGCGGCAGGGGGCGGGGCTTAACGGGACAAGATTCATGACGGATAGATCCATCCAAGGTCGTGAAGGGGTTAAAGAGGTTGTTTACTAATGAACAACTCCCAACTTAAAGGGTAACTGTGCTTTCAAGTAACTTTTCAGAGTAAGGTGTTCTGTGTATGCATACTAGGAATAACACCATTTCTGGCCATTATGTAACTTCTGACCAGTTTCCCCTCTTCATGCTTTTTTTGTAATATGCAATCTAGTATTTGCTGGGGAATGGAGGCGAGTGGTAGTGACCTCTCAAATAGACATTCACTTTTTCAGCTCCCAGAGACGAGCTGTAGCAACATAGAGGACATACAGCAGAGCTCAACAGTATTGACCTGAATCCACCTCTGATGTGATGTAAGGTATAACACTTGTTACAGAGCTCTGCCTGATCACATTCCTGCTGCTCACTCATCCTCCCTTTTCCCTAGAGACAGAGGAAGACAAACTTTTGCTGCTTTTTCAGAGTTCAGAAGGCGGGATAAGAAGTGTCAAACTTCATTTTCGTTTTAATTATCTCAGGACTCAAATTAAATAAAAATGGTGTACACTTGTAGCTTGCAGCAGTCTTGTTCCTGTTCTTTCCCCGGTGGTGGCGAGGCATTGTTGTGTCATGTGACAGCATCAGCCAATGAGCTGCCGCTCTGAGGTTACAGATCATCAATATTCCAGCAGGGCAGATGTTCACTCAGAGGAAATCGTAAAGGTTGCAGCTGAGGAGCGGCCGATAATTGTCTGCAGCTGACATGTGACTGCACTGTAATGTCACCACCAGACCGGTGCCTCTGCAGGAGGGAAGTCTAGCGATGGCTCTGGGAGATCAAATCGATGAAATCAATCATGCCAATCGACTCTTGTCTGACGATCTGTTGTCCAGGGACTTCATACAAAAACTGTGGGTTGAACGCGTTGAGATCAGCAGTGTCCGCAGTCTAGGGTGTATGTGGGCCTATACTATTTAGACAGCTTTACTCTTTACAGCTATACCTGATTGGAAAGCACTTGGTTTTATTGGAGTTTTACAACATCTCCATGTGGTAATAGCAGCAAATATTTGACTTTACTTTCACAGCAAATAAGGGAATATTTAGGAATACTTACAAAGAAAACTTCAACAAACATTCCCCTCCCAGCACCGATCTTCCTCGAGATCTTAGATAGTCTACTAAGCTGCCCTACGAGACACAGACATAAAAACACTGGTCAGAACAATGGGGCTCACAAGTAATACATGGGTCACAAGGTGACCAGATCAACATAATGGGAGCGTCATCAGAGCCAACACGTTTCAAATTTACCTTTGCCATGAACTCTGTAACGATAAACAGGCTGCTCCTATCTTCTACAATCACTCCCAGTAACTGAACCAGATTCTTGTGTCGTAATTGCCTGAAAATACAAATCATTCCTTCAGTGAAAGAATAGCCACATTATCTACTGCGGATAGAGAATACATGACTAGGGATGCCCAGGCTGACCAGGAGAAATGTTTCAGATCTGCCAATTGTAACTTTATGTGACAATAACTCATTCCAGTAATTTTGAGAATGTTTTATTGTGAGACATTTTATGGTAAATTTGGGTCAATATTTTTATAAATAAACACAAACGCATATATATTTATATAACCTTCGAAAAATGTGAAACTTTTAAACTGTGGATGATTATCCCGTTAAGGCTGGATTCACACGATGGTATGGCATCTGATGCGAGAGCATTGTATGCGATATGCTAATAACCCTCGGCTCCCGCTCTGCTGCCAGTGTGAGCCAAGAGTCATGAGACTGGATCACCGCTGCGGAGGAGGTGGTGGGAGCTGCGAAGGAGAGGGAGGGATTAATCTCCCCATCTCCTCCATTGTCAACTGATGCGATTATCACACTGCACTCGGATGTCATCCGAGTGCAGTCCGATGCTTCACTCACACCCATAGACTTGTATGGGTGCGGGTAACACATCTCTGACACTTCGCTCATCCAGCATTTGGATGAGAAAAGCTAACCATCTACTCTCCCTCAATGAATAACAGTGGTCCAAGTGCAATGCAAGATTTTCTTGCATTGCACTTGTCCAAGTCATACACTCGTTTGAGCGTACCCTAATCCAGATAATCACACCACACAAAATAGTTAATAAATAACATTTACCTTCTGTCTGCTTTAAATCAGCACCATGTGCAAAATCTTCTCTTAGTTTGTTACAAGCTTTAATATTATAGTAGTAATTTTTCATCTTTTTAGGGAAATTTACAAAACGTTTTTTAACCCCTTCAGCCCCAAGCCTATTTTGACCCTAAAGACCAGGCCATTTTTTGCAATTCTGACCAGTGTCACTTTATGAGGTTATAACTCTGGAACGCTTCAGCGGATCCCGGTGATTCTGAGATTGTTTTTTCGTGACATATTGGGCTTCATGTTAGTGGTAAATTTAGGCCGATATTTTTTGCGTTTCTTTGTGAAAAAAACGGAAATTTCGCGAAAATTTTGAAAATTTTGTAATTTTCAAACTTTGAATTTTTATGCTCTAAAACCAACGAGACATATGACACAAAATAATTAATAAATAACATTTCCCACATGTCTATTTTACATCAGAACAATTTTGGGAAAAAAAAAAATAATTTAAGGAAGTTATAGGGGTTCAAAGTTTGAGCAATTTCTCATTTTTACAACAAAATTTACAAAGCCACTTTTTTTAGGGACCACATCACATTTGAAGCAATTTTGAAAGGTCTACATGACACAGAACACCCAAAAGTGACACCATTCCAAAAACGGCACCCCTCAGGCTACTCAAAACCACATTCAAGAAGGTTATTAACCCTTCAGGTGCTTCACAGTAACTAAAGCAATGTGGAAGGAAAAAATGAACATTTTACTTTTTGCAACAAAAATGTTAATTTAGCCTCAAATATTGCATATGCACAAGGGTAGCAGGATTAAATGAACCCCCAAAATTTGTTGGGCAATTTCTACTGAACACGCAGATACCTCATATGTGGCGAAAAACCACTGTTTGGGCGCACGGCAGGACTCGGAAGGGAAGGAGCGCCATTTGACTTTTTTGAACAGAAAATTAGCTGGAATCGTTAGCCTCACCATGTTGCGTTTGGAGACCCCCTGAGGTGCCGAAACAGTGGAGCTCCCCCACATGTGACCCCATTTTGGAAACTAGACCCCTCATGGAATTTATCTAGATGTTTATTGAGCACTTTGAGCCTCTGGGGGCTTCACAAAAGTTAATAGAGTTGAGCCGTGAAAATAAAAAAAAACTTTTTTACCACAAAATTGTTACTTCAACCAGGTAGCTTTTTTTTTCACAAGGGTATCAGGAAAAATTGCACCATAAAATGTATTGTGCAATTTCTCCTGAGTACGCAGATACCTCATATGTGGTGGAACTCAAATGTTTGGGCGCACAGCAGGGCTCGGAAGGCAAGGAGTGTCATTTGACGTTTCAAACGCAAAATTGTCTGGGACAATTAGCGTATTCCATGCTGTTTGGAGACCCCCTGAGGTGCCAAAACAGTGGAGCTCCCCCACATGTGACTCCATTTTGGAAACTAGACCCCCATGGCCTAGAAAAAAAAAAAAACAGCGAAAGATGGGGGGGGGGCGGCAGCAGATGGGGGGGCAGCGGCATATAAAGGGAGCATCTGTGATTGTGAGACGGCAGCTGGGATAGGGTGGGGGCGGATGGGAGAGGGCGCAGTGGATGCAGGAGCGGCAGAGGATGGGGGGAGGGGGCGGGATGGGTGGGAAGGGGAGTGGGAGGTGAGATTGGGGATAGTTACCCTACAGGATGAATCTAGGCAGCTGGATCATAGGAGATGAAGGAGGCAGCAGATCGGGGAGGGTGAGAGGTGGGGGAGGGAGCGCAGCGCAGATCACGGAGGAGACAGGTGAGCAGAGCACAGGTCACGGGGGTGAGAGGTGAGGGAGAGCGGACAGCAGATCACGGGGGTGAGAGGTGAGGGAGAGCGGACAGCAGATCACGGGGGTGAGAGGTGAGGGAGAGCGGACAGCAGATCACGGGGGGACAGGTGAGGGAGCACAGATCACGGGGTGACAGGTGAGGGAGCACAGATCACGGGGTGACAGGTGAGGGAGCACAGATCACGGGGGTGACAGGTGAGGGAGCACAGATCACGGGGTGACAGGTGAGGGAGCACAGATCACGGGGTGACAGGTGAGGGAGCACAGATCACGGGGTGACAGGTGAGGGAGCACAGATCACGGGGTGACAGGTGAGGGAGCACAGATCACGGGGGTGACAGGTGAGGGAGCACAGATCACGGGGGTGACAGGTGAGGGAGCACAGATCACGGGGTGACAGGTGAGGGAGCACAGATCACGGGGTGACAGGTGAGGGAGCACAGATCACGGGGTGACAGGTGAGGGAGCACAGATCACGGGGTGACAGGTGAGGGAGCACAGATCACGGGGTGACAGGTGAGGGAGCACAGATCACGGGGTGACAGGTGAGGGAGCACAGATCACGGGGTGACAGGTGAGGGAGCACAGATCACGGGGTGACAGGTGAGGGAGCACAGATCACGGGGTGACAGGTGAGGGAGCACAGATCACGGGGTGACAGGTGAGGGAGCACAGATCACGGGGTGACAGGTGAGGGAGCACAGATCACGGGGTGACAGGTGAGGGAGCACAGATCACGGGGTGACAGGTGAGGGAGCACAGATCACGGGGTGACAGGTGAGGGAGCACAGATCACGGGGTGACAGGTGAGGGAGCACAGATCACGGGGTGACAGGTGAGGGAGCACAGATCACGGGGTGACAGGTGAGGGAGCACAGATCACGGGGGTGACAGGTGAGGGAGCACAGATCACGGGGTGACAGGTGAGGGAGCACAGATCACGGGGTGACAGGTGAGGGAGCACAGATCACGGGGTGACAGGTGAGGGAGCACAGATCACGGGGTGACAGGTGAGGGAGCACAGATCACGGGGTGACAGGTGAGGGAGCACAGATCACGGGGTGACAGGTGAGGGAGCACAGATCACGGGGTGACAGGTGAGGGAGCACAGATCACGGGGTGACAGGTGAGGGAGCACAGATCACGGGGTGACAGGTGAGGGAGCACAGATCACGGGGTGACAGGTGAGGGAGCACAGATCACGGGGTGACAGGTGAGGGAGCACAGATCACGGGGTGACAGGTGAGGGAGCACAGATCACGGGGTGACAGGTGAGGGAGCACAGATCACGGGGTGACAGGTGAGGGAGCACAGATCACGGGGTGACAGGTGAGGGAGCACAGATCACGGGGTGACAGGTGAGGGAGCACAGATCACGGGGTGACAGGTGAGGGAGCACAGATCACGGGGTGACAGGTGAGGGAGCACAGATCACGGGGTGACAGGTGAGGGAGCACAGATCACGGGGTGACAGGTGAGGGAGCACAGATCACGGGGTGACAGGTGAGGGAGCACAGATCACGGGGTGACAGGTGAGGGAGCACAGATCACGGGGTGACAGGTGAGGGAGCACAGATCACGGGGTGACAGGTGAGGGAGCACAGATCACGGGGGTGACAGGTGAGGGAGCACAGATCACGGGGTGACAGGTGAGGGAGCACAGATCACGGGGTGACAGGTGAGGGAGCACAGATCACGGGGTGACAGGTGAGGGAGCACAGATCACGGGGTGACAGGTGAGGGAGCACAGATCACGGGGTGACAGGTGAGGGAGCACAGATCACGGGGTGACAGGTGAGGGAGCACAGATCACGGGGTGACAGGTGAGGGAGCACAGATCACGGGGTGACAGGTGAGGGAGCACAGATCACGGGGTGACAGGTGAGGGAGCACAGATCACGGGGTGACAGGTGAGGGAGCACAGATCACGGGGTGACAGGTGAGGGAGCACAGATCACGGGGTGACAGGTGAGGGAGCACAGATCACGGGGTGACAGGTGAGGGAGCACAGATCACGGGGTGACAGGTGAGGGAGCACAGATCACGGGGTGACAGGTGAGGGAGCCCAGATCACGGGGTGACAGGTGAGGGAGCCCAGATCACGGGGTGACAGGTGAGGGAGCCCAGATCACGGGGTGACAGGTGAGGGAGCCCAGATCACGGGGTGACAGGTGAGGGAGCCCAGATCACGGGGTGACAGGTGAGGGAGCCCAGATCACGGGGTGACAGGTGAGGGAGCCCAGATCACGGGGTGACAGGTGAGGGAGCACAGATCACGGGGTGACAGGTGAGGGAGCACAGATCACGGGGTGACAGGTGAGGGAGCACAGATCACGGGGTGACAGGTGAGGGAGCACAGATCACGGGGTGACAGGTGAGGGAGCACAGATCACGGGGTGACAGGTGAGGGAGCACAGATCACGGGGTGACAGGTGAGGGAGCACAGATCACGGGGTGACAGGTGAGGGAGCACAGATCACGGGGTGACAGGTGAGGGAGCACAGATCACGGGGTGACAGGTGAGGGAGCACAGATCACGGGGTGACAGGTGAGGGAGCGCAGATCACGGGGGTGAGAGGTGAGAGAGCGCAGATCACGGGGGTGAGAGGTGAGAGAGCGCAGATCACGGGGGTGAGAGGTGAGAGCGCAGATCACGGGGGTGAGAGGTGAGAGCGCAGATCACGGGGGTGAGAGGTGAGAGCGCAGATCACGGGGGTGAGAGGTGGAGGGAGAGTGGACAGCAGATCACGGGGGTGACAGGGGAGGGAGCACAGATCACGGCGGTGACAGGGGAGGGAGCGCAGATCACGGGGTGACAGGTGAGGGAGCACAGATCACGGGGTGACAGGTGAGGGAGCACAGATCACGGGGGTGAGAGGTGAGAGAGCGCAGATCATGTTGGTGAGAGGTGAGAGAGCGCAGATCACGGGGGTGAGAGGTGGAGGGAGAGTGGACAGCAGATCACGGGGGTGACAGGGGAGGGAGCGCAGATCACGGCGGTGACAGGGGAGGGAGCGCAGATCACGGCGGTGACAGGGGAGGGAGCGCAGATCACGGCGGTGACAGGGGAGGGAGCGCAGATCACGGCGGTGACAGGGGAGGGAGCGCAGATCACGGCGGTGACAGGGGAGGGAGCGCAGATCACGGCGGTGACAGGGGAGGGAGCGCAGATCACGGCGGTGACAGGGGAGGGAGCGCAGATCACGGCGGTGACAGGGGAGGGAGCGCAGATCACGGCGGTGACAGGGGAGGGAGCGCAGATCACGGCGGTGACAGGGGAGGGAGCGCAGATCACGGCGGTGACAGGGGAGGGAGCGCAGATCACGGCGGTGACAGGGGAGGGAGCGCACATCACGGCGGTGACAGGGGAGGGAGCGCACATCACGGCGGTGACAGGGGAGGGAGCGCACATCACGGCGGTGACAGGGGAGGGAGCGCACATCACGGCGGTGACAGGGGAGGGAGCGCACATCACGGCGGTGACAGGGGAGGGAGCGCACATCACGGCGGTGACAGGGGAGGGAGCGCACATCACGGCGGTGACAGGGGAGGGGGCGCACATCACGGCGGTGACAGGGGAGGGAGCGCACATCACGGCGGTGACAGGGGAGGGGGCGGGTAGCTGACCACGGGGGTGAGAGGTGGGGGGAGCGTGCAGCACATCACGGAGGGGAGGGGGCGAGCAGCACATCACAGAGGGGAGGGGAGAGGGCGAGCAGCACATCACGGAGGGGAGGGGAGGGGGCGAGCAGCACATCACGGAGGGGAGGGGAGGGGGCGAGCAGCACATCACGGAGGGGAGGGGAGGGGGCGAGCAGCACATCACGGAGGGGAGGGGAGGGGGCGAGCAGCACATCACGGAGGGGAGGGGAGGGGGCGAGCAGCACATCACGGAGGGGAGGGGACGAGCAGCACATCACGGAGGGGAGGGGAGGGGGCGAGCAGCACATCACGGAGGGGAGGGGGCGAGCAGCACATCACGGAGGGGAGGGGAGGGGGCGAGCAGCACATCACGGAGGGGAGGGGAGGGGGCGAGCAGCACATCACGGAGGGGAGGGGGCGAGCAGCACATCACGGAGGGGAGGGGAGGGGGCGAGCAGCACATCACGGAGGGGAGGGGAGGGGGCGAGCAGCACATCACGAGGGGGAGGGGCCGGGCAGCAGATCGGAGGGAGCGGTGGCACTATGACAGATGGAGGAGGACAGGGTGCACGATCCCAGTCCTCCTCCATCTGTCATAGTGCCACCGCTCCCTCCGATCTGCTGCACGGAGGTGAGGGGCCGGGCAGCAGATTGGGGGGAGCGGTGGCACTGTGGCAGATGGAGGGCGGCAGCGGATCGGGAGGTGTGGGGGTGAGGGTGCGGGCAGGAGATCGGGGAGACAGGTGGCAGATCGCGGAGGGCAGCGGCGGCGGATCGGGACGCTTTTCGTACAGTGCAATGGCAGCGCGGCAACTTCCGGGTCCCATGCTCCGGTCTCATAACAGCATGGGACCGGAGCTTGTCGCCCTGCCATTGCACTGTGTGTACACTCACTGTGTGTGCTGGCGTGCTGCAGGGACGATGACGGGGGCGGTCACCGGCAACAGGTCCACTGTGATTGGAGAAATCGGTCACAAGGCCGATCTCTCCAATCAGAGCATTGGAGCTGGGGGAGGGTGATCCAGTGAGGTCACCCAGCTCCAGCCAATGGCCAGTGCTACAGCTGCACTTGCCAGGGCTGGATTTTAATGTTTCAGTCATTTTAAATGGCTGGAACATTACAGTGGCTGTGATTGGTTGAGCGGCGTTCGTCAGCCAATCACAGCCTCCGTAGGTCCGGGGAGGAGGCACCACCCCTCCTAAGGTCAGGAACAGGTCCCCTCCTCCCCGAATCTGCGGTTTTTGTTACCATATTGCAGTCACCGGAGGCTCCGGTGCCGCGATTCCGCCATGACGGAAAGATCCGTCCTTGGTCGTTAAGGCCCAGGGCACAAGGACGGATCTTTCCGTCCATGGTCGTGAAGGGGTTAAGGGACCTATTCAGACTTGAAGTGACTTTGGGGGACCTACCGTATTTTTCGGACCATAAGACACACTTTTTCCCCCAAATGTTGGGGGAAAGTTGGGGGTGTGTCTTATGGTCTGACTATAGGGCTGCGGCCGGGAATGAGGGTGCTGCGGTGGAGCGGGTCATCGGGGGCAGGAGCAGGCTGCAGCAGCCTGCTGTGACCACGTGGGCCCGCTCATTACATATGCACGCCCATCCTCCCGCCCATCTCTCAGCGCAGAAGCAGACACTGACAGGTGGGCGGGAGGACGAGCGGGGACGCGCGCATAGTAAAGAGCCGGTCCGCATGATCACCCCTGGCAACTACAGCCTGGAGTGATCATGGCAAGCTGTATACACTGCTCCCCGTGCGTCATCATCAGCGCGGGGTGCAGAGAATCAGTGTACTCACCCGTCCCAGTGTGTGGAGCCGTCCCCCTGCAGGACGCGATGTCTTCCTGTCTGTGCCGGTCAGCTGATCTGTGCTGATCAGCTGATTGGCACAGACAGGAAGACATTGCGATGCTGCAGGGGAACGGCTCCACACACACAGGTCAGTGGCGCAGAGAGGAAGATGATCGGTGCTGGAGGGAGTGAGGAACAGGTGAGTATAAACATTTATTTTTTTTCCTCTGTGCTATAGGATACAGGCCATATACCAGGATGGTATATGAGCACAATGGGGGCATATAGCAGGATGGGAGTATATGAGCAGGATGGGGGTATATGAACAGGATGTGGGTATATGAACAGGATGGATGGGGGGGGGAATATGAGCAGGATGCTGGTATATGAACAGGATGGGGGTATATGAGCAGGATGGGTGGGGGAAATATGAGCAGGATGGGGGAATATGAACAGGATGGGGGTATATGAACAGGATGGGGGTATATGAACAGGATGGGGGTATATGAACAGGATGGAGGTATATGAACATGATGGAGGTATATGAACAGGATTGAGGTATATGAACAGGATGGAGGTATATGAACAGGATGGGAGTATACGAACAGGATGGATGGGGGAATATGAGCAGGATGGGAGTATATGAACAGGATGGGAGTATACGAACAGGATGGATGGGGGAATATGAGCAGGATGGGAGTATATGAACAGGATGGGAGTATACGAACAGGATGGATGGGGGTATATGAACAGGATGGGGGAATATGAGCAGGATGGATGGGGGAATATGAGCAGGATGGGGGTATATGAGCAGGATGGGGGTATATGAGCAGGATGGGGGTATATGAGCAGGATGGGGGTATATGAACAGGAAGGGGGAATATGAACAGGATGGGGGAATATGAACAGGATGGGGGTATATGAACAGGATGGGGGTATATGAACAGGATGGGGGTATATGAACAGGATGGGGGTATATGAACAGGATGGGGGTATATGAACAGGATGGGGGTATATGAACAGGATGGGGGTATATGAACAGGATGGGGGTATATGAACAGGATGGGGGTATATGAACAGGATGGGGGTATATGAACAGGATGGGGGTATATGAACAGGATGGGGGTATATGAACAGGATGGGGGTATATGAACAGGATGGGGGTATATGAGCAGGATGGGAGTATATGAGCAGGATGGATGGGGGAATATGAGCAGGATGGATGGGGGGTATATCAATAGGATGGGGGTATATGAACAGGATGGGGTATATGAACAGGATGTGAGTATATGAGCAGGATGGATGGGGGAATATGAGCAGGATGCTGGTATATGAACAGGATGGAGGTATATGAACAGGATGGGAGTATATGAGCAGGATGGATGGGGGAATATAAGCAGGATGGATGGGGGGTATATCAATAGGATGGGGGTATATGAACAGGATGGGGTATATGAACAGGATGGGAGTATATGAGCAGGATGGATGGGGGAATATGAGCAGGATGCTGGTATATGAGCAGGATGGAGGTATATGAACAGGATGGGAGTATATGAGCAGGATGGATGGGGGAATATGAGCAGGATGGAGGTATATGAACAGGATGGGAGAATATGAGCAGGATGGATGGGGGAATATGAGCAGGATGGATGGGGGGGTATATCAATAGGATGGGGGTATATGAACAGGATGGGGTATATGAACAGGATGGGAGTATATGAGCAGGATGGATGGGGGAATATGAGCAGGATGCTGGTATATGAGCAGGATGGAGGTATATGAACAGGATGGGGGTATATGAGCAGGATGGATGGGGGAATATGAGCAGGATGGGAGTATATGAACAGGATGGGGGTATATGAACAGGATGGATGGGGGAATATGAGCAGGATGGGAGTATACGAACAGGATGGGGGTATACGAACAGGATGGGGGAATATGAACAGGATGGGGGTATATGAACAGGATGGGGGTATATGAACAGGATGGAGGTATATGAACAGGATGGAGGTATATGAACAGGATGGAGGTATATGAACAGGATGGAGGTATATGAACAGGATGGAGGTATATGAACAGGATGGAGGTATATGAACAGGATGGGAGTATACGAACAGGATGGATGGGGGAATATGAGCAGGATGGGAGTATATGAACAGGATGGGAGTATACGAACAGGATGGATGGGGGTATATGAACAGGATGGGGGAATATGAGCAGGATGGATGGGGGAATATGAGCAGGATGGGGGTATATGAACAGGAAGGGGGAATATGAACAGGAAGGGGGAATATGAACAGGATGGGGGTATATGAACAGGATGGGGGTATATGAACAGGATGGGGGTATATGAACAGGATGGGGGTATATGAACAGGATGGGGGTATATGAACAGGATGGGGGTATATGAACAGGATGGGGGTATATGAACAGGATGGGGGTATATGAGCAGGATGGGAGTATATGAGCAGGATGGATGGGGGAATATGAGCAGGATGGATGGGGGGTATATCAATAGGATGGGGGTATATGAACAGGATGGGGTATATGAACAGGATGGGAGTATATGAGCAGGATGGATGGGGGAATATGAGCAGGTTGCTGGTATATGAGCAGGATGGAGGTATATGAACAGGATGGGAGTATATGAGCAGGATGGATGGGGGAATATAAGCAGGATGGATGGGGGGTATATCAATAGGATGGGGGTATATGAACAGGATGGGGTATATGAACAGGATGGGAGTATATGAGCAGGATTGATGGGGGAATATGAGCAGGATGCTGGTATATGAGCAGGATGGAGGTATATGAACAGGATGGGAGTATATGAGCAGGATGGATGGGGGAATATGGGCAGGATGGAGGTATATGAACAGGATGGGAGAATATGAGCAGGATGGATGGGGGAATATGAGCAGGATGGATGGGGGGTATATCAATAGGATGGGGGTATAGGAACAGGATGGGGTATATGAACAGGATGGGAGTATATGAGCAGGATGGATGGGGGAATATGAGCAGGATGCTGGTATATGAGCAGGATGGAGGTATATGAACAGGATGGGGGTATATGAGCAGGATGGATGGGGGAATATGAGCAGGATGGGAGTATATGAGCAGGATGGGAGTATATGAACAGGATGGGGGTATATGAACAGGATGGGGGTATATGAACAGGATGGGGGTATATGAACAGGATGGATGGGGGAATATGAGCAGGATGGGAGTATACGAGCAGGATGGGGGTATACGAACAGGATGGGGGTATACGAACAGGATGGGGGTATACGAACAGGATGGGGGTATACGAACAGGATGGGGGTATACGAACAGGATGGGGGTATACGAACAGGATGGGGGTATATGAGCAGGATGGATGGGGGTATATGAACAGGATGGGGGTATATGAACAGGATGGGGGTATATGAGCAGGATGGATGGGGGAATATGAGCAGGATGGGGGTATATGAACAGGATGGGGGTATATGAACAGGATGGATGGGGGAATATGAGCAGGATGGGGGTATATGAACAGGATGGGGGAATATGAACAGGATGGGGGAATATGAGCAGGATGGGGGTATATGAACAGGATGGGGGAATATGAGCAGGATGGATGGGGGAATATGAGCAGGATGGGGGAATATGAGCAGGATGGGGGTATATGAACAGGATGGGGGTATATGAACAGGATGGGGGTATATGAACAGGATGGGGGTATATGAACAGGATGGGGGTATATGAACAGGATGGGGGTATATGAACAGGATGGGGGTATATGAACAGCATGGGGGTATATGAACAGCATGGGGGTATATGAACAGCATGGGGGTATATGAACAGCATGGGGGTATATGAACAGCATGGGGGTATATGAACAGCATGGGGGTATATGAACAGCATGGGGGTATATGAACAGCATGGGGGTATATGAACAGCATGGGGGTATATGAACAGCATGGGGGTATATGAACAGCATGGGGGTATATGAACAGCATGGGGGTATATGAACAGCATGGGGGTATATGAACAGCATGGGGGTATATGAACAGCATGGGGGTATATGAACAGCATGGGGGTATATGAACAGCATGGGGGTATATGAACAGCATGGGGGTATATGAACAGCATGGGGGTATATGAACAGCATGGGGGTATATGAACAGCATGGGGGTATATGAACAGCATGGGGGTATATGAACAGCATGGGGGTATATGAACAGCATGGGGGTATATGAACAGCATGGGGGTATATGAACAGCATGGGGGTATATGAACAGCATGGGGGTATATGAACAGGATGGGGGTATATGAGCAGGATGGGAGTATATGAGCAGGATGGGAGTATATGAGCAGGATGGATGGGGGAATATGAGCAGGATGAATGGGGGGTATATCAATAGGATGGGGGTATATGAACAGCATGGGAGTATATGAGCAGGATGGATGGGGGAATATGAGCAGGATGCTGGTATATGAGCAGGATGCTGGTATATGAGCAGGATGGGGGTACATGAGCAGGATGGTGGTACATGAGCAGGATCATATACAAGGCAGGAAGATCATTACCAGGATGGGGCACCTTAGTAGAGAATTTGGGGACATTAACCCCATAACAGTGTCAGCAGCAGAACCTCGCTCCGTAACAGTGTGTCATGACCACATTTTTTTGCTTAAAGTTTTATTTTCCTATTTTCCTCCTCTAAAACCAGGGTGCGTCTTATAGTCCGAAAAATACGGTATATATTGAAAAATCCCCAAAGAGACACCATTTTAAAACAGCCCTCCTCAACATATTCAACACTGTCAGGTAGTTTATTAACCCTTCGGCTACTTTTCAGAAGTTAACGCAAGGTGGCTTGACAGGAAAGAAAAATGATATTTTTTCCACCTAAATGTTGCTAACTTTTGAACCAGTCATTATAGCTAGTACTAAAGCGAATATTTGGTGGTGAATTGCCAGGGCAACTATCAGGACCACACAATCATGAACTCAGGATGTCAATGGGGTTAAAATTGGAGCCCCCTTACACTGTTAACCATCTAGAAGCTGTAGTCACTATTGACAGCAACATCTAAGGGGTTAAACGGCCATGATTGGTGGCAGCCCCAATTGACTGATGCAGCGTGAGCTGAGTGTCATTCAACTGTGATCCAATCTTGTGATGGGATCACAGCTGCAGAACAGAGGGAAGGAGCTGTGGAGGAGTAAATCTCCCCATCTCCGCCATTGTCTGCTGATGCGTATACTGTACTGCACTGAGATGTCATCCGAGTGCAATCTAATGTTTCACTCACACCCACAGATTTGTATGGGTGCAAGTGAATACGGATCTTGCATACACCCGTAGCATGCTGCGATTGCTTTCTCAGTGCGATTACGCCTGAGAAAGAAAAAAAATTGAAAATGGAGTCTGCCTAATACAGTAATGTCGATCTAAGTGTAATGTGATTTTTATCACATTACACTCGTCCAATTTTACTTGCTGTATGTCCTAGGCCTAATGATTAGGCAAATTAAAGAGTTGGATTGCTGTGATTTGGATATTTTTATTACTGTAGTGGTCTATCACCAGACCACCACTATTAAAGTAGAGCTTCCATAATACTCTAGAACAATATATCTAATATAGTTTCACGGCTATATCTGTAACTGTACTAAAGCACAAAAGATCTACCTTATGGAAAGTTGTACTTTGTTCAAATTAGCACTAAAAACCTCTGATTTGGCCTTCAGCGTTTTTTCTATGGCAATAAAAAAAAACAAAAAAAAACAACACAGCACTATTCTTTTATAGATTCTATTATAAATGATATGACACCAGTTTATAGCTTCTTCTATAAGCATAGCCTTAAAGCCCCACTCCAGGGGTTTTTTTTTTATTCCCCATTTGAGTGGTATCACTTACGCATAATACTGGCGCCAGTAATATGCGTACCAGCCACCGTCTTCTGTTCTAGTCTTCTGCTAGTTGTGAACAGCCAGATTGCTTCAACGTTTGCTGGGTGCACCGAAGGTAACTGGTAAATGTAAGTCTATGAGAACCAGAAAGAGGTTCTCATAGACTTACATTGAGCGCTTGTGACCGTTAAATCTGACTTACTGGGGCTGCGGTCACAAGATGGAAAAACGGGATTGGCTGGAAAGAGCAGAAAACGACGGCTCAAATATTTTACTAGGAGCAGGGAACATACATTAGTGTTACCAATCTGGCAGGGAAATTATAAAAATAAAGAAGGGAATTTTGTTACTTACCGTAAATTCCTTTTCTTCTAGCTCTTATTGGGAGACCCAGACGATTGGGGTATAGCTACTGCCTCCGGAGGCCACACAAAGCACTACACTAAAAAGTGCAAGGCCCCTCCCCTTCTGGCTATACCCCCCCGTGGTATCACGGGTTCTCCAGTTTTAGTGCCAAAGCAAGAAGGAGGAAGCCAATAACTGGTTTAAACAAATTAACTCCGAATAACGTCGGAGAACTGAAAAAACCGTTCAGCATGAACAACATGTGTACCCGCAAACAACAAAAACATCCCGAAGGACAACAGGGCGGGTGCTGGGTCTCCCAATAAGAGCTAGAAGAAAAGGAATTTACGGTAAGTAACAAAATTCCCTTCTTCTTCAGCGCTCTATTGGGAGACCCAGACGATTGGGACGTCCAAAAGCTGTCCCTGGGTGGGTAAAGAAATACCTCATGTTAGGGCTGCAAAACAGCCCTCCCCTACGGGGGTGTCACTGCCGCCTGCAGGACTCTTCTACCTAAGCTGGCATCCGCCGAAGCATAGGTATGCACCTGATAATGCTTGGTGAAAGTGTGCAGACTGGACCAGGTAGCTGCCTGGTACACTTGTTGAGCCGAAGCCTGGGGTCGTAATGCCCAGGACGCACCCACGGCTCTGGTTGAGTGGGCTTTTAGCCCTGAAGGAACCGGAAGCCCCGCAGAACGGTAGGCCTCTAGAATTGGTTCTTTGATCCATCGAGCCAGGGTGGCTTTAGAAGCCTGCAACCCCTTGCGCGGACCAGCGACAAGGACAAAAAGTGCATCGGAACGGCGCATGGGCGCCGTGCGGGAAATGTAGAGTCTGAGTGCTCTCACCAGATCTAACAAACGTAAGTCCTATTCATACCGGTGAACCGGATGAGGACAAAAGGAAGGCAAGGATATATCCTGATTAAGATGAAATGAGGATACGACCTTAGGGAGAAACTCCGGAATGGGGCGCAGCACTACCTTGTCCTGGTGGAACACCAGGAAGGGAGCCTTGGATGACAGAGCTGCCAGCTCAGACACTCGCCGAAGCGATGTGATCGCAACGAGAAACGCCACCTTCTGTGACAGGCGAGAAAGGAAACTTCCTTCAGAGGCTCGAAAGGCGGCTTCTGGAGAGCAACTAATACCCTGTTGAGATCCCATGGATCTAACGGCCGCTTGTACGGGGGTACGATATGACAGACCCCCTGTAGGAACGTGCGCACCTTAGAAAGACGTGCTAGACGCTTCTGAAAAAACACGGATAGTGCCGAGACTTTCCCCTTAAGGAAGCCGAGCGACAAGCCCTTTTCTAACCCCGATTGCAGTAAGGAAAGAAAAGTAGGCAATGCAAATGGCCAGGGAGACACTCCCTGAGCCGAGCACCAGGTTAAGAAAATCTTCCACGTTCTGTGGTAGATCTTAGCAGAGGTGGACTTCCTAGCCTGTTTCATGGTGGCAACGACCCCTTGGGATAATCCTGAAGACGCTAGGATCCAGGACTCAATGGCCACACAGTCAGGTTCAGGGCCGCAGAATTCCGATGGAAAAACGGCCCTTGGGACAGTAAGTCTGGCCAGCCTGGTAGTGACCACAGTCGGCCGACCGTGAGATGCCACAGATCCGGGTACCACGATCTCCTCGGCCAGTCTGGGGCGACGAGTATGACGTGGCTGCAATCGGATCTGATTTTTTGCGCAGTACTCTGGGCAAGAGTGCCAGAGGTGGAAACACATATGTGAGCCGGAACTGCGACCAATCTTGCACTAAGGCGTCTGCCGCCAGAGCTCTGTGATCGCGCGATCGTGCCATAAATGCCGGGACCTTGTTGTTGTGCCGAGACGCCATTAGGTCGACGTCCGGCACCCCCCAGCGGCGACAGATTTCCTGAAACACGTCCGGGTGAAGGGACCATTCCCCTGCGTCCATACCCTGGCGACTGAGGAAGTCTGCTTCCCAGTTTTCTACGCCCGGGATGTGAACTGCGGATATGGTGGATGCTGTGTCCTCCACCCACATGAGGATTCGCCGGACTTCCTGGAAGGCTTGCCGACTGCGCGTCCCTCCTTGGTGGTTGATGTATGCCACCGCTGTGGAGTTGTCCGACTGGATTCGGATCTGCTCTCTTTCTAGCCACTGCTGGAAAGCTAGTAGGGTAAGATACCCTGCCCCGATTTCCAGAACATTGATCTGAAGGGTGGACTCCTGCTGAGTCCACGTCCCCTGAGCCCTGTGGCGGAGACAAACTGCTCCCCACCCTGACAGACTCGTATCTGTCGTGACCACTGCCCAGGATGGGGGTAGGAAGGATCTTCACTGTGACAATGAGGTGGGAATAAGCCACCATTGCAGAGAGTCCTTGGCCGTCTGGGAAAGGGAGACTTTCCTGTCCAGGGAGGTTGACTGCCCGTCCCATTGGCGGAGAATGTCCCCTTGCAGTTGGCGCAGATGAAACTGCGCAAAGGGAACTGCCTCCATGGCTGCCACCATCTTCCCTAGGAAGTGCATGAGGCGCCTTAAGGGGTGCGACTGGCCTTGAAGGAGAGACTGCACCTCTGTTTGCAGTGAACGCTGTTTGTTCAGCGGAAGCTTCACTATCGCTGATAGAGTGTGAACTCCATGCCGAGATACGTTAGTGATTGAGTCGGTGACCGATTTGACCTTGCCAAATTGATGATCCACCCGAAAGTCTGGAGAGTCTCCAGCGTAACATTCAGGCTGCGTTGTCATGCCTCGAGGGAGGGTGCTTTGACGAGTAGATCGTCCAAGTAAGGGATCACCGGGTGTCCCTGAGAGTGCAAGACTGCTACCACTGCTGCCATGACCTTGGTGAACACCCGTGGGGCTGTCGCCAGACCGAATGGCAGAGCTACGAACTGAAGATGGTCGTCTCCTATCACAAAACGTAGAAAACGTTGGTGCTCCGTAGCAATTGGCACGTGGAGATAGGCATCTTTGATGTCTGTTGAGGCAAGGAAGTCTCCTCGAGACATTGAGGTAATGACGGATCGGAGGGATTCCATCCGGAACCGCCTGGCGTTCGCATGCTTATTGAGCAGTTTTAGGTCCAGAACAGGACGGAAGGAGCCGTCCTTTTTTGGAGCCACAAAGAGATTGGAGTACAAACCCTCGCCCTCGTTCCTGAGGGGGAACAGGGATCACCACTCCTTCTGCTCTTAGAGCGTCCACCGCCTGCAGCAGGGCATCTGCTCGGTGGGGAGGTGGGGCCGTTCTGAAGAATGGAGTCGGAGGACGAGAACAGAACACTGTCCTGTGCACGTGAGCACAATGTCCGTCACCCACCGGTCTGTGACCTGTGGCAGCTAAATGTCGCCAAAGGCGGGGGAGTCTGCCATCAACCGCGGATGCGGAGAGAGAGAGAGAGCTGAGAGTCATGAGGAGACCGCCTTGGTAGCGGTTCCTCCGGCTGCCTTCCTTGGGCGTGATTGAGCCCGGCCGGAATCTGAGCCCGTCTGAGGTTTTGTAGCCCTTTTGCACGAGGACAATTGGGACCTGCCCGAGCTTGGGAAGGACCGAAACCTCGACTGTACTTTTAGGACAGCATTAATAGGGTAAGTCGCAGTGCAGACATTGCGGAGTTACGGACGCCTCTGCGGTACAGATGTACATGTGCTCAAGGCCAGCTGCGCAAGAACAGCTGAAAAGGTTAGGTTGCCTATACGGCTGTGAATGCCGGAGCAACCGACATGCCGATAGCCTCCTAGACAGATTTCAACCAGAGTCCATCTGTCTGTGAATGGCATCTTTAAGTGAAGCCCCATCTCCAGTGCAACTATGGCTCTAGACGCAAGCCTGGAGATTGGAGAATCCACCTTTGGACCCTGGGTCCAGCGCTTGACCACGTCAGGGGAAAAGGGATAACGTGTATCTTAAAAACGTTTGGAGAAGACGCTTATCTGGTAAGCGTGGTGTTTCTGGACTGCTTCTCTGAAGTCAGCGTGGCCAGAAAAATACTCAATATCCGTTTGAGATACTGAAAAGGGACTTCTCCTGCTGTGAAGCTGACTCCTCCACTGGGGGAGCTGAGGGAGAAAGATCCAACCTTCCATTGATGGACGCTATAGGATCATTCCGTATGGCGTTACCATCCGGTGTATCCGGATTGATAGCGATGTCAGGATCAAAGTCCTGGAGAGCTGCCTTATCATACAGAGAGTCCTCCTGGGACCCCCCCGTTCCAAATGAGGTTGGTCAGGAAGATTGCCCATGGCCTGTCAGGACTGCAAGTCTCTATCTTATGACAATATATCTGTCGAAACTGCAACTCCGTCCCTGTCCTTGGACAGGGATGACAGGTGGTTTCTTTGGCCACGACTAGTAGAGACCCCGGCAGACGAAGTGCTAGAGACCCCGGCAGACGAAGTGCTACAGGGGAGCATGCACACAATGGGACGGTGTCATGAACAGCATCCCATGTAGTAAAAACAGCACTGAAAATCTGTGTTGCTTTTTTGCCGCTGCCGACTAGCCATCTAGAAGTATATAGCCAAGATTGGTGACCGTACAGTGCAATGTATAGCATACAAGCATAAAGTACAAATGAACACTGCAGCACAAGCAATACAAGCAGCATAGAAGCCTGTGCCCTGGCACCTCTGCTCTTCTGCTGCTGTAGACTAGTCATCTAGGGGAATATAGCCCAGAAGAGTGACCATACAGTGCAATGTATAGCATACAAGCACAAGTACAAATGCACACTGCAGCCCATGCAATACAAGCAGCATAGAAAAAAACCTGTGCCCCAGCACCCTTGGTTTTCTGCTGCTGTAGTCTAGCCATTCCAGGAGAATATAGCTAAGACTAGCGACTGTACAGTGCAGTGTATAGCATACAAGCATAAACACAAATGAACACTTCAGTACGTGCAATACAAGCAGCCTAGAAAGCCTGTGCCTTAGCACACCTGCTTTCCTGCTGCTGATGTGTCGCTCTCCAAGCGGGCATATAGCGACCTATGCAGTTAAAATACACATGTACACACTGCAGTATATATTGGGGTCAGCACTATGTGTGCCGCTTACCGCCCGCCTATAAGCGGGTGTATGGTCGCCACCGTCCTGCCTGGTTGCCGAAAGTCCGAGCTCGGACTGCAGTAATGGCTGCCGGCGTCTTCCCCAGCTCGTGTGAGGAGGGGCGGGCCGTGGGCGTGCCCCAAGTCAGAGCGGGAATCCGGCGTCCGACAGTGTGCAGTGAGAGGGCTGGAGCATGTAAATAAGGCTCCAGCCCTCGGCGCTGCTGATTGCTCAGCGTCTGTCCCCTTCCCTGAGTGACAGGGAGGGGGCGGGAACGAAGCGGCACTAGGCCGCAGAAGCCGGGGACTGGATTTATAAGCGCCGCCGCCGTAAAAGCGCGGTCGGCGCCCAGTCCCCGGCGAACTACAAGTCCCAGCCGCGCCGCCGCTCCCGGAGCGTCCGGCGCGGTAGTTCCCAATACACAAAGTCACTCAGCAAAGCTGCAGTGACTGTAACCCTTTACTGTCCCCGGCGCACTAGCACACCCAGCAAGTCTGGAGTGTGCTGTGCCTGTGTGTACGGGGACACAGAGTACCTGTAATGGTGCAGGGCCATGTCCCTGAACGGTACTCCAGCTCCGTATCCAGCAGGTTCAAATGGGTCTGTGGATGGAGCCCGGCGTCAGAGCTTTGAGGCCGGCAGGATCCCACTTCCTCAGAGCCCCCCAGGGGGATGTGGAAGGAAAGCAGCATGTGGGCTCCAGCCTCCGTACCAGCAATAGGTACCTCAACCTTACAACACCATCAACGGGTGAGAAGGGAGCATGCTGGGGGCCCTATATGGGCCCTCTTTTCTTCCATCCGAAATAGTCAGCAGCTACTGCTGACTAAAATCTGTGGAGCTATGCATGGATGTCTGACCTCCTTCGCCCAAAGCTTGAAAACTGGAGAACCCGTGATACCACGGGGGGGTATAGCCAGAAGGGGAGGGGCCTTGCACTTTTTAGTGTAGTGCTTTGTGTGGCCTCCGGAGGCAGTAGCTATACCCCAATCGTCTGGGTCTCCCAATAGAGCGCTGAAGAAATGTTGGAGTGTAGCTTAAAGCGTAAATGTTTTGATTTGTATTTCATAAATCAATCGTGCACAGATATATTACAACTTTGTAATATATCTTATCAGACAAATATGCTTCTTTTTCTACCAGAATGGATCAGTCATCAAAATGCTCAATTCTGGGGTAAAATCTGTAATCAGTGAAGACTTTCCCATTACTGAGATAGGAGATGGCAGTTGGTACTGATGAAACTATATGTAGATTGAGGAGGGAGGAGCTCTGCCACTAGCTCCTCCCTCCATTGTCATAGAATCTCATCAGTACCAACTGCCAACTCCTATCTTGGTGATGGGCACATTTCAAACCATCACTTTTACCGCTAAATCGTGTGACAGTACTCACGTTACAGGACCCATAGTGCTCAAGCAGCATTTTGAAAATGTACCCAATGTGTTCTCTCGAAAACATATAGTTATGAGAGTTTAATAGGACATATGAAATTTAGGTTTTAGTTTTACAGGTCAAGTGAGAAAATTGTCCTCGCTACCAAAGAAGCATAAAAAGGTGAACAGACCCGGAAGTGATCTCGTTATGTATCTTCAGCACTACATGAAAACTATGCACCCTTACAAGGAGTTGTGCACTTACGTCATCACCAGAGCTTCCGCGACAAATGCTTGTGCTGTTGCATCGTTCTTGATACATTTGACAGCTACTTTTGATCCCCTGTATTCACCCAACATGACATCTGCAGGAGAAATTAAAAACTCCGTTGTTTAAGGTTACAGCCTGAAAATTTTAATAATGAAAATGATTTACAATAACAAAATGCTACTTCTCTAGGCAAATAAGCACTGTATGTATATACATTATACATGCACTGTCCATTTTATCATCACATTCAAAAATAAGAATGTCTTGCAAGGAGCTTTAGAGACGATCTTTCACTGATTTAATTTTTTTTTTTTTAATTAAAACAATTCAGAACCTCCTCCAATTGGCGCTGCTCTTACGGATTCTGGAACAGATTTTCTTCTGTGCCTTGTGTACCATAGATATGCCTCAGGTAATAACGGAGTAAATGGGCATATATCACAGACCTTCTCTTTGCTTTTTCTCCTGATGCTGGCTAAAGAAAACATGGCTACACCCACACTAGTTCTTGGAGGGAAAATTTACACCACTATTGCCAGGGACGCATGTGTGTGCGTGTATATATATATGTGCGTGTGTGTGTGTATATACAGTACAGACCAAAAGTTTGGACACACCTTCTCATTCAAAGAGTTTTCTTTATTTTCATGACTCTGAAAATTGTAGATTCACATTGAAGGCATCAAAACTATAAATTAACACATGTGGAATGAAATACTAAACAAAAAAGTGTGAGAAAACTGAAAATGTGTCTTATATTCTGGGTTCTTCAAAGTAGCCACCTTTTGCTTTCATTACTGCTTTGCACACTCTTGGCATTCTCTTGATGATCTTCTAGAGGTAGTCACCGTAAATGGTCTTCCAACAGTCTTGAAGGAGTTCCCAGAGACGCTTAGCACTTATAGGCCCTTTTTCCTTCACTCTGCGGTCCATCTCACCCCAAACCATCTCGATTGGGTTCAGGTCTGGGGACTGTGGAGGCCAGGTCATCTGGCGTAGCACCCCATCACTCTCCTTCTTAGTCAAATAGCCCTTACACAGCCTGGAAGTGTGTTTGGGGGTCATTGGCCTGTTGAAAAATAAGTGATGGTCCAACTAAACGCAAACTGGATAGAATAGCACGCCGCTGCAAGATGCTGTTGTAGCCATGCTGGTTCAGTATGCCTTCAATTTTGAATAAATCCCCAACAGTGTCACCAGCAAAGCACCTCCACACCATCATACCTCCTCCTCCATGCTTCACGGTGGGAACCAGGCATGTAGTCCATCCGTTCACCTTTTCTGTTGGATCGAAAGATCTCAAATTTGGACTCATCAGACCAAAGCTCAGATTTCCACTGGTCTAATGTCCATTCCTTGTGTTCTTTAGCCCAAACAAGTCTCTTCTGCTTGTTGCCTGTCCTTAGCAGTGGTCTCCTAGCAGCTATTTTATTATGAAGGCCTGCTGCACAAAGTCTCCTCTTGACAGTTGTTCTAGAGATGTGTCTGCTGCTAGAACTCAGTGTGGCATTGACCTGGTCTCTAATCTGAGCTGCTGTTAACCTGCGATTTCTGAGGCTGCTGACTCTGATAAACTTGTCCTCCGCAGCAGAAGTGACTCTTGGTCTTCCTTTCCTGGGGCGGTCCTCATGTGAGCCAGTTTCTTTGTAGCGTTTGATGGTTTTTGCCACTGCACTTGGGGACACTTTCAAAGTTTTCCCAATTTTTCAGACTGACTGACCTTCATTTCTTAAAGTAATGATGGCCACTCGTTTTTCTTTACTTAGAATTTGTATTATGGCAAGAAAAAAGCAGGTAACAGTCTATTCAGTAAGACTATCAGCTGTGTATCCACCAGACTTCTGCACAACACAACTGATGGCCCCAACCCCATTTATAAGGAAAGAAATCCCACTTATTAAACCTGACACCTGTGAAGTGAAAACCATTTCCGGTGACTACCTCTTGAAGCTCATCAAGAGAATGCCAAGAGTGTGCAAAGCAGTAATCAAAGCAAAAGGTGGCTACTTTGAAGAACCTAGACTATAAGACATTATCAGTTGTTTCACACTTTTTTGTTACCGTAAGTATTTCATTCCACATGTGTATAGTTTTTATACCTTCAATGTGAATCTACAATTTTCAGAGTCATGAAAATAAAGAAAAGTCTTTGAATGAGAAGGTGTGTCCAAACGTTTGGTCTGTACAGTATGTGCGTGCATGTTTGTGCATTTGTGTAGGGGGGGGTTGGTTGGGAAGGTGTTTAGTAAAAGTTTTGGAACAGCAGTTCAAAAAATGAAAACTATTAGAAAGAGGAACAGCACCAAATGGAAGGGGATACTCAGTTGGAATGAAAAAAAAAAATCCACTGAAAGGACCTTTTTAACAAGGAGAATCTGTCACAAGGTTGTTGCTGCCCCATCTGACAAACATAGAAGTTTAGGTAAAAATTCTATTCTAATGTTGGGTCACATACCGGGTTTCGTGCTGTAGTTTTAAAGCACCAATGGAGTGGGTTTTGTTTTTTTTAATTTCACCACTGGAGTGGGGCTTTAATCTAAAATTAAAGTCCCCTGCTCAGTCTTATACTCATCTGCCACCGTCTTCTTTTGTTATCGCTGCCGCTCTGGTCTGTTTCCAGTGATTTGTGACCTGCCGGCAGGTCCTGTGTTTCATGGAGCGCTATAATTCTATCAGAACCTGGTTCTGGCTCTCAGAGTTGCATTGAGAGCTTATGACGCAACTTCTGACTTCCGGGCAGTCAGATGTTACGAGCACAAGATGGCGCTGAAAAAAAAGATGGAAACGCTGGAGGGAGAGTATAAAACCAGGAGCAGGGGACTAAGATTTAAAGCACCACTCAAAAAAAAAATAAATGTGCTGGAGTGGTGCTTTAATAAAACACTTATTTGCTGCAGATCTGATCGTCATCTCAATGATTATCTTCTGCGATGTAGTTTTTGACATTAATGAGCCTTGGCTAACCACAACCCCCTACAATTAATTTCCAGCTTTCTGCCTATGCACAGTATAAAAAGAAAGCTGTCAGTCAATGACTTGGGCAGGGTTAGATAGAGTGCATCATTGAGAAGACTTCCAAATCTGCAACAGTAGTGATTTGAGCAACAAATACAACAAAGAACCCAGTGAACGCTTTTTCTGCTGGAATCAGTCTCATCTCTATACTATGCTGCCATCAGATGCATAAATGTGGTGACAGATTCCCTTTACATCTCTATGGGAAATGGAGCCTGACAGCTGATCTATAATGTCTATGAGCGGCTTCATTCTCCCCTTCTCGCAGAGTGACATCACGTTTATAGTAGGTTCAGGAAAACAGCTGATGGTAAGCTATTCGGTATGCACAGTGATTCCAGCCTCCAGGAGCGTGGTATGCTTGCTGGTGCCTGATACGGTGTCACCTTTATCAGGTCTGCCATCCTGCTACTGAACATTCATGCACACATTTTGTGTATTTGCAGAGAAAACTGTGGCAAAAAGGTTTAGTCAAATTGCTTTGTGCTTTCAAAACTCAAGTCAAAGAAAATAGAAACAAACATCAGGTAAACAGACTACAAAAACTGCCCCCAAAAAGCATAGCAAAAAGTGTGGAGCTCGGTCAAAGTGCTACTCATCACACCTGGTCACACATGGGCTTTTAAAGGTAGATAAGTGCAGCACCTTCCTGTTTTGTCTGATAGAATCAAAGATACGACTGCTGCAGACACAAAATACCAACAATCAATCTTAAAATTGTAATTTACAATGGCAAAGCCCAGTAACTGACATTAGAGCAGATCTGTCACTTTAAGGGGTTTTCCCATAAAGTTACTTTTAAAGTTGATTCTAATCAATAGATCTCCTGAGTATACAGATATTCCAGAACGGGATCATACCCAATTCCTTTTGTGAGGTAAAACATTTCCCTGCCTATTTTTAAAAATGTGTAACCTCAAAGAAAGAATCATTTGCGATCCCATACTATAATGTCTTTATACCGTTTTACTTCCTCCCGGCCCAGGAGTTGTGGTATGATCAGACCATGTCCCTGTACAGTGAGACACGGCCATTACACAGTACGGACACATATACAGTACAGACCAAACGTTTGGACACATCTTCCCATCTCTAGAACAACTGTTAAGAAGAGACTTTGTGCGGCAGGCCTTCATGGTAAAATAGCTGCTAGAAAACCACTGCTAAGGACAGGCAACAAGCAGAAGAGACTTGTTTGGGTTAAAGAACACAAGGAATGGACATTAGACCAGTGGAAATCTGTGCTTTGGTCTGATGAGTCCAAATTTGAGATCTTTGGATCCAACCACCGTGTCTTTGTAGAAAAGGTGAACGGATGGACTCTACATGCCTGGTTCCCATCGTGAAGCATGGAGGAGGAGGTGTGATGGAGTGGGGGTGCTTTGCTGGTGACACTGTTGGGGATTTATTTAAAATTGAAGGCATACAGAACCAGCATGCCTGCCACAGCATCTTGCAGCGGCGTGCTATTCCATCCGGTTTGCGTTTAGTTGGACCATCATTTATGTTGCAACAGGACAATGACCCCAAAGGGCTATTTGACTAAGAAGGAGAGTGATGGGGTTGCTACGCCAGATGACCTGGCCTCCACAGTCACAAGAGCTGAACCCAATCGAGATGGTTTGGGGGTGAGCTGGACCGCAGAGCTAAGGCAAAAGGGCCAACAAGTACTAAGCATCTCTGGGAAATCCTTCAAGACTGTTGGAAAACCATTTCCGGTGACTACCTCTTGAAGCTCAAGAGAATGCAAAGAGTGTGCAAAGCAGTAATCAAAGCAAAAGGTGGCTACTTTGAAGAACCTAGACTATAACACATATTTTCAGTTGTTTCACACTTTTTTGTTAAAGGGAACCGGTCATCAGAAATTTAGCTTTAAACCTAAAAGTTTCCCCCTCTGCAGCTCCTGGGCTGCATTCTACCAAGGTTCCTGTACTTTTTGTGCCCCCTTTGAAACCAAATTAAACACTTTATAAAGTTGTACCTTTTTGTCTGCAATTCTTGTAAATTATCCATGGGGGCGGGCTCTCTTGCGTCCGTTGCTCTCCCTCCTGCAGATTGACGCTGTCCCCCATTACTCCATTTCATATCTCTGGACACCGTCCACTGCGCCCGAGGTCCCGTGCACGCGAGGACCGCTGATGACGTGGTCGCAGGCACGAGATTATGGGCAGCGCTGTGATTGCATCACAAGGGCCCGCCCATAATCTCGTGCCCGCCCTTTCCCCTCTGCCTCCAGTGTTCTGCGCAAGCGCTGGCCAAATGACCCGACGTCACCTCCTTCCCATCCTGCAATGCAGCAGGAAATAGATGGGAGGAGCGGATCAAAAAAAGTGCCAGGCAACGTTCTATCTGGCCGCCGCATGGGCTAAATATGCCGCAGCTGGCAAAAAACGGACGCAACACAAGGCCATGCGGTACAATACGGCGCTAATGCAAGTCTATGTAGAAAAAACCGCAACCGGCGGCAAAAAAAAAACGGTTGCATTTTTTCTGCAAAGCGCCGTATTGTGCCGCTCAGCAAAAACCGGATGTGTGAAAGCAGCCTAAAAATGTAACGACTGCAGAAAACCAAAATAAACCTTCCCATTCTAAATCTCAAGCAAACACATGATGGTAAGACCCCTCTCTATGACCATATGAGCTCAGGATGTGAGTATTAGCCGGATAGGAGATAATGAACCAGTATTAAAGTATACCCATATCTCACAAATACAAAAAGTTCCATTCTTTAATGACTATGAAAAGAAAAATAATTACCTCCAAATTCTCCTCTCCCAATAGTCTGCAAAAGGGTCAGGTCTTTCATCTTCAGTGCCCAACCACCTGTTTAAAAAGAAAAAATAAAGTTGGTGATTTGTGGGAAGGTAGAGTAAAAGCAAGCAAGAAAAAAGTGTTAAAGGGAAAAATACATAAAAAAAACAAAGCAAAATGAATAGGAGGAGTAGACTGGGTAGATTTACAGAAAATAAAAAGAAAGGCCCAAACCCATGGAAAATCAAAGCGTAAAAAAAAAAAAGTAGAAGGAAAGCATCTATAGATAATAGAAATGCTAGAGAAAAGAGTATAAGATACAGGAGCCAAGAGAAAAAAAGGAGTACATGCCAGTAAAAATGGGAACATGTCCAGACCAGATATCCTTTGAGAAGTTATCTACTACTCTAACTCATTTCATTTTTTAATTCATCAATCGTGCTATTATGTGCCACTAAATGCATCCAGACCCCTATTATAGTACTATAAACCTACATAACTTGGTGACTGCAGCTGCAGCTCTGATGTTTACATCCATTCTTTCCTCTCCCTAGGCTTATTGTGTTCTATTACTACAAGTTCCATCATGCATTGCAGTAGCCTGTGAACCAACACTTAGCACGCCCCCTCCATTCTCCACCCTGTGCTGCTGAAGATATTGGGAGATACAAAGTGTCATGCAACCTAAGGTAGGTACCAGCCCATTTGGCAATTGCCAGTACGACCATGCCATTGTTTGTTATGCAACTCTCGACTTCCTTTCATTTGGACTGATTTCTCTGCCGGAAAATGAAGTATTGGACATAACAGAGGAGGAAGAAGAATCTGCATAACAATCCAGTACTATATGATCCTTGTTGAGATGCACTCATAGAAGCTATTCATCTAATATAAGTATATTACCAAAGGTATTGTTTTGAAGAGCTATTATGTATGTCAAGGAGGTGAAAAAGTAGTGGAAAACCCCTCTAAGATTTTCAGTTCCATCACACTCTTGCTGGCCACCTTCTTTCAGAGGGCCACCAATCTTAAGTGCTATGTTGGGTGGACATATCTAAGGGGTTTCACTGTATTATTCAGTACAGAGTTCTAGCTACATAGTTAATGGGCTACAATTCGTTACAATAATATAACACCAAATTACTTTACAGAATGTGTATTAAAGCATCTCTGAAACTTACTCCGAAAAAACTCTTCTTGAGCAGCCACCGTTCCCTCCATCAATTTGGGCTTCATTAAACTGGTGCAGAGGCCATCAGCATCATTAGTGTAGTGCTGAAAATAAAATCGTAAAAGGTTACTATGGCACAAGAAACCTTTCACATCCACTACAGGCTAATAAAACAAACAGTAGTAATATTGTATGGGCACATTCACTTAGGCTACTTTCACACATCCGGATTTTTGCTCTGCGGCACAATACGGCGTTCTGCAGAAAAACCGCAACCGGCTTTTGTAACGCCGGTTGCGTTTTTTTTTTTGCACAGACTTACATTAGTGCCGTATTGTGCCGCAGGGGCTTGCGTTCGGTCCGGTTTTTGCCGCATGCGGCAGATTTAGCCGATGCCGCGGCCGGATCGAACGTTCCCTGCAACGTTTTTTGCTCCGGCAAAAAACACCGCATCGCGACGCATCCGGCCGCTGCGGCGCATTTTTCAATGCATACCTATAAAGGCCGGATGCGGCGCGATGCGGAAAAAACCGCATCCGCTCGCCGCATGCGGGTTTTTCCACTGCGCATGCTCAGTAACATGCCGCAACCGGAAAAAAACGGACGGGCCGCATGTAAAAACTTATGCAAAGGATGCGGTGTTTTCGCCGCATCCGTTGCATAGTTTTCACAGCCGGATTGAGCCGCAGAGCTCAAACCGGATGTGTGAAAGTAGCCTTAGAGAGACACACCCTCCAAAATGTTTGTAAGTCCCACTGCAATAGGTATGGTGTATACACAGCATGTGTTTATTATATACTCCACAATCACTTCTCCCCTTCCTCCTCTCACACTCTTTCTGTACTCCCCTCTTCTCTGGGTTTACACTGCCTAGATTATATTTGGCACTTACTCAGTAATATCAAAACCAAAAGATTGTTACCAACTAGGGCTGAGCGGATCCGGACTGTAAAAGTCCGGATCCGCACGGTTTCAATGCTATCTGGGTGCCAGACTCAGGCATAGGATTCCAGGTCCACGATCCAGGTTCGGCAATTAAAGTAAAAATAAAGAAAGGAAGACATAAGTGAGAGTTTCATACTTACCGAGACTCGGTGTCATGGCAGCACACTGCTTCAGGGTCGCGCATTCACTTCCTGTACTGTCCATTGCATACACACAGCTTTCCATGTTTTCCCCGCCCACCGGCCGTCCTCTCGTCTGTGATTGGTCCCAGGCTGACACGCCCCCAGCCTGTGACAGTCTCTGCTGCAGTCATGGCTTATCACAGCTCAGTCATAGGCTACACTCTGGCAGAGTTGGCAGTCTTCTCTATGGCTGCTAGCTGTGAGATGTAGCAGAGGTGGATGTGTCATTGTGGGACCTCATGTGGATTACGCCGGACCTGGAGGGCTGTCTTGGGGTTAATAAAGTGGTGAAGGAGGGTGTGTGTTTTGTATTTTATTCCAAATAAAGGATTTTTCTGTGTGTGTGTTTGTTTACATTCACTTACAGGTTTGTGATGCAGGTATCTCATAGATGCCTGTGCCATCACAAACCTAGGGTTTAGTAGCAGCTATGCGCTGCTATTAACCTCTTATTACCCCAATTGGCACTGCACCAGGCCAACGGGAAGGGCCGGTATCGCACCGGGATTGTCACATCTAATAGATACAGCAATAACGGGCAGCTGCGGGCTGAGAATATACCAGTCCCCAGCCGGCGTTATGGCTGGGGATGAAAAATAGGGGGGAACCGCACGTCATTTTTTTTTAAAATTTATTTAAATAGATTAAAAAAAAAAAAAAGCCGAAGTCACACTTGTGAGGGATACACTGATTTACCCGCTCACTGGCCATCCTGGCATCTGTGATTATTTACACTCCGGTGACACGCTGCCACTCAGGATGGGGGCGCGTCTAACTGCAACCAATTACACGCGCCAGTAGGCGGGCAAATTAGTGAATATTGACATGTCGGCTCCAGAAGGGAAAAGCGTGACCCGGAAGGAGTATGCCGCCAAGAGCGCCTCGGTGAGTATGACGCACACGCTCCTACCCCCCTACCCCCTCCATAAATGTTTTTAATCTCCTGATTCTGGTCCCCATTGACTTATATGGGCACTGGATTCCGGAGCGGATCGGACTCTTTAAAATCTGGCAGTGATCCGTCAGTTCCGTTTTTTTGGGGAGTTCGATCAGCTCTATCACCAACCTGTACTAAATACAATAAAGGGTATCGGTCACTAGGTTTTTGTTACTCCATCCGAGAACAGCATGCTGTAAGGGCTGAGATCCCAATTCCACCTATGTGTCACTTACTGAGCTGTTTTCTGCAGTTTTGATAAAATCCACTGTTTTCTCTGCTGCAGATCTAATAGCTCTCTAAATGCTGAGCTCTGTATAACCCCACCCACACTACTGATTGGCAACGTTATGCCTATGCACAGTGTACATAGAAAGCTGTCACTGGTGGGTGGGAGGTTGTAAAGTTTTCACAAATCTGGTAGACTACATGGCAGGAAGTTATCCAGTCTTAAAGAGAATTTCTTGATAATAAAACAATTTCATCAAAACTATGGCAAGAAGCTTAATAAGGGATACATCGCGGAAATAAGGGTGTTTGTCTCTACGTTATGCTTCGCTCAGATTAGGTAGCAAAAACCTGGTGACAGATTCCCTTTAATTTATTCAATGGTAACCAAGGTTGTGCAAAAAGGATTGCCAGCCCCAAAATTGGGGTAGCCAGGTCTGATTGTTTTACACACAGTCTGGGTTCCAACTAACAAATCCAGGGCTGTCCAAAAAATATGATAAGGCATTAGGTTACAGTATAGCTAAAGTATTTTGATGCATTCGTATAATTAATATTTCCGAAAAATAACGCAGAAACACATATATATATACATATATATATATATATATATATTATAAATAAAACACATACATACCTATTTCTTCAAGATGAGGTCACTGCAAGCACTTAATATATAAAATAAGGAAGCTTACACAGTTTCACTTGAAAGTTGTGCCATTTGCTTTACACCAGAAAAAGCAGAAATGAAACGCATTTGCCTAGGCAGGATGCATCACCCGTCACATAACAATAGAGGAAACTGTACCTGTACAGCACCAGCAACCTGGAAATATGCATGAAAGTGCAAGAAGGTCAAAGAGGGGTCCTGGGAATTACTTAGAATTTCAGGTACAAAATGTAAAAAAAAGGTCCAGAGTTATTTATATTTTTTCCATGTAACACGTCAGTTTACACCCTTGAGCCCCTCAGCTGAGAACAGCGAGGCGCTCCCTTACTCTGCTGCATTTATGCATCAAAGCTTAGAGAGCTACAGGAGAAACATTCTGCATATCACTCCTGGTCCAAGCGCTGAAGAAATGATGCTTACCAGCCATTTACCTTGAATCTCTGGGATCATGTTGTACAAGTATATTATAATAGAGAGAAAGTTCTGACTAGCAGACACATTATTTCATGCAGAAATTCAGCATAATCAGGTAGCCCCTCAACCACATTAAACACCTAAAGGAACGCAGGCAAAATGAGTGGATGTGGCTGACAAACCTAAAGTGTAAATTTTTATCTTTGGTTGTTAAAGGGAACCAAATCACCAGGATTTCCGTATATAAGCTAAAGCCAGTGCTATACTGGCACTCTCAGGCTGATTCTCTACATACCTGTAGTGCTCAGCTCGGATATTTAGGTTTTCACATCCAAAAAAGTAAAGTTGATAAAATTATCAGCTTGTTGAGTGACAGCAGCTGAGAATCAGATAATATATTCATAGTTATCACCTCCCACTGTTAGAATTAGCATAAGTATTATACAAACGACTCACTTTGTCTCTTACAGGACCTGCGTGAGGTCATACCCATGTGACCTGCTATCCAGCTTTGTTGGCTGAAGCCCCGCCCCTTCTGGTCACACGGGTATGACCTCACACAGGTCCTGCAACAGACAAAGTGAGTCGTTTGTATAATACTTATGCTAATTATAACAGGGGGAGGGGATAACTATGAATATATTATCTGCTCCTCAGCTGCTGTCACTCAACAAGCTGATAATTTTATAAACTTTACTTTTGGATTTCAAAACCTAAACATCTGAGCTGACCACTACAGGTATGTATATAATCAGCCTGATAGTGCCAGTATAGCACTGGCTTTAGCTTATATACAAAAATCCTGGTGATTGGTTCCCTTTAACCCCTTCACGACCTTGGACGGATCTATCCGTCCAGGATCGTGTCCCGTTAAGCCCCGCTCCCTGCCGCGGGCAGGCGGCGTGGATCGGCACACATATCAGCTGTTTTCAACAGCTGACATGTGTGCCTGCTAGCCGCGGGTGGAATCGCTTCCACCCGCGGCCATTAACCCCTTAAATCTTGCTGCCAAAGTCTGGCAGCAAGATTTAAATGCGCGCGGCCATGTTTGTTACTTACCGCCGCCCCCACCGGAAGTCACGTGTGTTATCACGTGACTATCGGTGGTTGCCATCGTAGCACAGGGTCATGTGATGACGCCTACTGCTATGATGTTTCACTTTCGAAACCAAAGTGACTGAATCTGCTGTTTACAGCTGTATTGCTGTGATCAGCAGATAGCGATCAGCGATCGGATTGCTGATTGCTATAGCCCCCTAGGGGGACTAGTAAAATAAAAAAAAAGTAAAAAAAAAAAGTTTTAGAAAATAAAAAAAAACCAAAAAACCTAAAAGTTCAAATCACCCCCCTTTGAAAATTAAAGGGTTTAAAAATAAATAAATATACACATATTTGGTATCGCCGCGTTCAGAAATGCCCGATCTATCAAAATATAAAATCAATTAATCTGATTGGTAAACGGCGTAGTGGCAAAAAAATGCCAAACGCCAAAATTACGTTTTTTGGTTGCCGCAAGTTTTACGCAAAATGCAATAACAGGCGATCAAAACGTAGCATCTGCGCACAAATGGTACCATTATAAACGTCAGCTCGAGACGCAAAAAATAAGCCATCACTGAGCCATAGATCCCAAAAAATAAGAACGCTACGTGTTTCGGAAAATGGCGCAAAACGTGCGCCACTTTTATTGGACAAACTTGTGAATTTTTTTAACCTCTTAGATACAAGTAAACCTATACATGTTTGGTGTCTACAAACTCGCACCGACCTGAGGCATCACATAGATACATCAGTTTGATCATATAGTGAACACGGTGAATAAAATATCCCAAAAACTATTGTACGATCCCACTTTTTTTGCAATTTTTCCGCACTTGGAATTCTTTTGCCGTTTTCCAGTACACTATATGGTAAAACTTATTATTTCATTTAAAAGTACAACTCGTCCCGCAAAAAACAAGCCCTCATATGGCAAGATTGACGGAATAATAAAAATGTTACGGCTCTCGGAAGAAAAGGAGCAAAAAACAAAAACACAAAAACGGAAAGTGCCCGGGGGCTGAAGGGGTTAAAGGTGAACTTAAATTATAAAGTGGCCAACCACTTAAACACTTGTGTTGGGTCCATGGTTTTGTCTCCTGCTGGATAGTACAACCTGCTTTACAGACTTCACAGCTATCCCGACAAGAAAATGGCTGCTGGCGGAAGAGCATGTGACCAGACCTGTCCATCATCCTCCAATTGTAAAACAGCTTTCCCATGCACCATGTTACTCAATGAGAGGTGACTGATGTACAGGTTTGCTCACAGGTGCCTTTTTCAAGGCTAGGACAGCTAAGAAGGCTATAAGAAAAGCTGTATTACAAGGAGAAAAACCTGCACTATATTTAGTGCCATAAAACTACACTATGTGCAGAATTATTAGGCAAGTTGTATTTTAGAGGATTTTTTTTTATTATTGATCAACAACTATGTTCTCAATCAACCCAAAAGACTCAAATATCAAAGCCTAATATTTTTGGAAGTTGGAGTGGGGTTTTTTTAGATTTGGCTATCTTAGGAGGATATCTGTTTGTGCAGGTAACTATTACTGTGCAGAATTATTAGGCAACTTAATAAAAACCAAATATATTCCCATCTCACTTGTTTATTTTCACCAGGTAAACCGATATAACTGCACAAAATTTAGAAATAAACATTTCAGACATGCAAAAAAAAACCCCCAAAAAATTAGTGACCAATATAGCCACCTTTCTTTATGATGACACTCAACAGCCTACCATCCATATATTCTGTCAGTTGCTTGATCTGTTTACGATCAACATTGCGTGCAGCAGCCACCACAGCCTCCCAGACACTGTTCCGAGAGGTGTACTGTTTTCCCTCCCTGTAGATCTCACATTATATGAGGGACCACAGGTTCTCTATGGGGTTCAGATCAAGTGATCAAGGGGGCCATGTCATTATTTTTTCATCTTTTAGACCTTTACTGGCCAGCCACGCTGTGGAGTAGATGGATGCATGTGATGGAGCATTGTCCTGCATAAAAATCATGTTTTTCTTAAATGATACCGACTTCTTCCTGTACCACTGCTTGAGGAAGTTGTTTTCCAGAAACTGGCAGTAGGTCTGGGAGTTTAGCTTCACTCCATCCTCAACTCGAAAAGGTCCCACAAGTTCATCTTTGATGATACGACCCCATACTAGTACCCCACCTCCACCTTGCTGGCGTCTGAGTCGGAGTGGAGCTCTCTGCCCTTTACTAATCCAGCCTCTGGCCCATCAAGAGTCACTCTCATTTCATCAGTCCATAAAACCTTTGAAAAATCAGTCTTAGGCCCTGTGCGCACTAGAAAATGGAATTTTCTTATGAAAATTCTGCAGGTTCTGAAAGATTTCCGCATCCGCGAAAAAAAAGAAACAGGAAAAACGCACCGAAATCCGCATGCATTTTGGTGCGTTTTTTCCGCGGGTTTGGTACATGTGTTTTAATGCATTCAATGCAATAAAGCACATAAAAAAGAAAAAAGGTAATTTCCTTCTGATATAGAGAGATAGATAATCGATATAGAGAGAGAGAGATAGATAGATAGAGGGATAGATATATGGATAGATAGATGGATAGATGGACAGATGGATAGATGGACAGATGGATAGATGGACAGATGGATAGATAAATAAATGGATAATGGATAGATAGCTAGCTAGAAGGATAGATAGCTAGAAGGATAGATAGTTAGAAGGATAGATAGTTAAAAGGATAGATAAGATAGATAGAAGGATAGATAGATAGAAGGATAGATAGATAGAAGGATAGATAGATAGAAGGATAGATAGATAGAAGGATAGATAGATAATCAATAGATAGAGGACAAATCAATCAATCAATAGATTGATAGAGTCCCTGTGAGGACACACTGCAGTTCTCGCGAGCGGTAGTGTGTCCACATTACCGACCATGAGAAATGACCTGTAATTACCTCTGCAGTCTCGTTACGAGTCTGCATGGAGTATGTGTCAGTCGCGGCTGGATGCAAGCGTCGTGGGACCTGCGTGGATTACGCCGGAGCTGTGTGTTGGGTGGGTTAATAAAGTGGTGAAAGAGGGGGCTTTTTTGTGTTTTATTTAAAATAAAGGATTTTTCGGTGTGTGTGTGTTTCTTCACTTTACTTACGGGTTAATCATGTGAGCTTTCTCAGACGCTGCCATGATTAAGCCTGGACTTAGTGGCAGCGATCCGCTGCCATTAACTCATTAGTACCTGGATTGCCACCGCATTACGGCAATCTGGAAGAGCCGGGGACACTCCGGGACTGTCGCATAATGGATACGACAGTCCCGGGGCAGCTGCGGGCTGATATTCTCGGCTGCGGGAGGGGGGGGGGCATTATCCCTGGCCCTCGCCCTCCCCAGCCTGAGAATACCGAGCCGCCGCTGTGTGTTTACCTCGGCTGGACGGTAAAAAATACGGCGGAGCCCGCGTTTTTTTTATTTTTACGTTTGATTTCTATGTGTATTCTATATTTCTGTGTCTGTGTGTGAGTGTGTGTGTTTACTCTGCTCCGCTTCCTCTCATAATGACATTACTTCCCTGCAAAACGGCAGGCAGTGATGAACATTATGTTCCGAAAAAACGCGAAATAGCGCAGGGAATAACGCAGGAAAACGCAATGAACCGCACAGAATTTTCTACCTGCGTTATTCCCTGCGGGATTTCACTATTACATTACAGTCAATGGAGTGAAATCCCGCAGCTACCTGCGGAAAAGAAGTGACAAGCAATTGTTTTTGCTGCGGGAATCCCGCAGCAAAATATGCAGCTGTCAAAATCCACCTAGTGCGCACAGCATTTTGTTTTCCCCATAGGATTTGTTGGTGAATCACTGCAGAGATGTTATGAACATTCTCTGCAGCGAAACATGCAGCAAATCCGCGGATAATCCGTGGGAAATTCAGTCTAGTGCGCACAAGGCCTTAAGATATTTCTTGGCCCAGTCTTGACGTTTTATCTTATGTTTATTGTTCAAAGGTGGTCGTTTTTCAGCCTTCCTTACCTTGGTCCTGTCCCTGAGAATGGCACACCTTGTGCTTTTTGATACTCCAGTAACGTTGCAGCTGTGAAATATGGCCAAACTGGTGACAAATGGCATCTTGGCAGCTTCACGCTTGATTTTGCGCCTTTTTTGCCCAACACGCTTCTTGCGACCCTATTGGCTATTTGCCATGAAACGCTTGATTGTTTGGTGATCACGCTTCAAAAGTTTGGCAATTTCAAGACTGCTGCATCCCTCTGCAAGACATCTCACAATGGAGAACCCATTCTCCAGCCAGCTATAAACAGAGCAACACAAAGGCTACAGAAGACAAATTGTGTAATAGTTTTACTAAACCCCAATAACATTAATTTAAAAAATATAAAAAAAATTATATATATATATATATATATATATATATATATATATATATATATATATATATATATATATATTCATATTCAAAAGCTGGACCCCCTTTATAAAGAGTGCAACAGAAACTTTGTAGCATTCAGTTTCATTCAAAAACATGACATGATATACTGCGGCTGCAAGCATGAGGCCCATTACATTGTATATGTCAATGTAGATTCCTGAAGACACGGCTCTCCTATATTTCATCCCTAGAACATGATAATGTAGCTCTTCCTGCCACTGACAGCATGCCTGAGTCCCTCAGGGCTTTATGTACCAGCATGTGAATGCAGCAGTGCTCAGCCCATAGAGGAACTGGCTGTGCTGTTTCGGCCTATCTCAGTTCCTGGCACAGGAAACCGGGGTGAGGTTAAGTCATGCTCAGGAAAATGTTCGCACCACATGGTTATATATAATGATACTGGTTTTTGCAGAAAACGTTTGCATAATTCAATTTGTTGTGTCTTTCTGCAGGGAGAGAATAGTACTAAAAATTGGGAGAAATATTTTCTCTCGTATCTTCAGTTATGTGGGACATTTATTCTGTTTTATTCTTAGTGCAAACATACAAGACAGTGTTAAAATGGGACAAATGTTTCAAGCGGATTCCTGCTAAGTTGATTAATGTGGTGCATCTGTAGGCTGTCTTGTCTAAGGTCAAAACACCTATTAGTTGGCTTACTAAGTAACAAAAAATGGAGCTAAAAGTTTGCCACATGTTTTGGGGCATGGGGTCACCAGTTAAACCACAAACCCTCCCATTAAGCCAGACCCCTTTTTATCAGATCTATGCCCTCTTGTCAGAGAAGGCACAATATCCAGACCTCTTTTTCAGCAGAGCTATGACCATTGTCGGAAAAGGCACAGCAGAGCAATGGGTTTTTCAGATAAAGCACAGTAGGCAGACCCCTTTTCAGCAGAGCTATGGCCCTTGTCGGACAAAGCAGTGCAGCCAAACCCATTTTCAGCAGAGCTATGTCCCCTTGCTGGATAAAGCACAGTAGGCAGACCCCTTTTCAGCAGAGCCATGTTCCTTGTCAGATAAGGCACAGTAGCCAGACCTTTTCAGCAAAGCTATGGCCCTTGTCGGATAAAGCACAGTAGCCAAACCCATTTTTAGCAGAGCTATGCCCCCTTGCTGGATAAGGCACAGTAGCCCACACACCTTTTCAGCAGAGCTATGCCCCCTTGCTGGATAAGGCACAGTAGCCCACACACCTTTTCAGCAGAGCTATGGCCCTTGTCAGATAAGGCACAGTAGCTGGACCCCTTTTCAGAAGAGCTATGCCCCCTTATCGATAAGATTCAATAAGTGTGTAAAACACATACTAAATTTGACCAGTTATGAAAGACAATTTTTGGAGAAAATGGAGTCAGAATTCTAAATTGATGAATCTTCCCCCGTCTGTACTTTTTATATTACCTGTGCAGCTATGTGTGATCAGTTCATCAAGAACACAGCATATAAAACTAGTTTTATGCTTTTTATTATGTGAACACACATGTGCCAACTGCAGTCTAAAAATGCTGGGCCACGCAGCACCCACGTTTGACGGGAAATCGTGCACATCAGATTCAGCACTTTATACTTCAATAAAGAAATCCACATCGATGAAACAATCATTGCTAACTCTAGATAAATATATTAGGGAATCACATATATAGCAATAGGGTTTATGGCTGCAGGGAATTTGTATTGGAGAGTAAATTGGTCAGCAAAAGTAGTTTTTATACAAGACTAATTTCTCGTCCAGGGGCCTAGTGATTAATTTGTCACTATTACTTATTATTACTAAATTATAATGGCAGGGCTCATTGCAATCCGTTCCAAGCATTTACTTGCGGATTCCACTAAGGGGAGATTACAGTGTAAAGATTTGTCTGTTATTCAGTCCAATATCTGCTGGATAAATGCACTTGCAATTAGCACCTCCTAGTGGTGGCTGAATGCAGGTAAAATTATAGAAATTATTAAATCAGAAACTAAGGACATCAGACACTATGAAATTAATTGCCACAAAATATTGGAATAGTGGACATAACTGGGAATAAATGTAATAACATACTTGGCAGAGCTCTTGAGGGTATTCTTTTAGGTTTTGCTTTGGGGGCCCTATGATTGATGTCATCTACTCTTTGTCTTGGGAATTAAAACGTAATTCTAATTTTAACCATGATTTAACAAGGCATAGAGACTCGTGAGAATCAACTGGCGTCTATGCTCTGAAAGCTACCAATCAACAAAGTTCTGAAAGGACACGTTATGGAAAAGCCCTGCAATCTCCTTTGTTGTACAGATCAGCTTATAGACTCCAACCAATTCAAGCAGCTCACATAGTCATTAACATGATGAAAAGTAGTTAACACCAGAACTTACAGTATACCTCCAGTTTCACAAGAAAATAATTATAGTGCAGTACTTTGTAGTATAGTTATTTTCTTAACATTTTTTGTCGATAACCCAGAGCATGGATCGCCAACAGTCTGTGATGGGGCTACATTAAACTAAACAATGTCCTCCTCCTAGCCTGCTCTCTTTAGTACAGGAGCGAGAATCATAGATTTTGACCGCGTTCGCTCCCACGATGAAAATGGTAGCCAAAAGTGACAAGCAGAACATTGCTTAGTTTTCCGGATAACCACCAGCATGGAAAAATATACCCAAAGTCTGTGTGCCAACGATCAGTGTTCACAGCGTTTTAGACTCCGCATGTTTCAGCTGCGTCTAAAACGCTGCCTTGTACAGTACAAGCACAGTCGATGGGATTTATTGAAATCCCATGCCCACTGTGCATGTACTGACTGCAGCATAATGTGACCTGCGGTGCAGATTTCCGTGCCGCAAACAGGTAAATTCTTTGCTGCGGAGTCTCAATCATTCTCCGCAGGGGGGACACAGTGGGACCGCAGCGCCCCAAACCCTGATCGTGGGCACGAGCAGCTGCGGTCTCCTGCAGAGGAGACTCACGGCCCCGGATGCAGTGGGTCCTGATTGTGGGCACATACCCTTAAAGGGTTGTGAAGTGGGCTTACAACAAGTATTTTATTTAGAAATGCACGAAACAGCATTTAAAGGGAACCTGTCACCAGATTTGGGGCCTATAAGCTGCGGCCTCCACCTGTGGGCTCTTATATACAGCATTCTAACATGCTGTATATAAGAGCCCAGGCCGCTGTGTAGAACATAAAAATCACTTTATAATACTTACCTAAATGGTTGCTGCGGTAGAGTTGGGTCATATGAGCATCTCCGGTCTCCAGTGTCGGCGCCTCCTCTTTCGGCCATCTTTGTCATCCTTCTTCTGAAGCCGTGGTGCATGACGCATCCGACGTCATACACACTCACCGGCATTCAGGTCCTAAGCAGGCGCACTTTGATCTGCTCTGAGCAGGGCAGATCAAACTATTGTAGTGCGCCTGCGTGGGACCAGCGAGTGTGTATTATGTAGGACGCATCATGCACACAGGCTTCAGGAAGAGGACGAAGATGGCTGAAAGAGGATGCGCCGGCACCGAAGAATGGAGACGCCCATATGACCCAACTCCACCGCAGCGACCGTTTAGGTATTATAAAGCCAATTTTACATTCTACACAGCAGCCTGGGCTCTTATATACAGCATGTTAGAATGCTGTATATAAGAGCTCACGGGTGGTGGCCGGAGCTTATAGGCCCCAAATCTGGTGACAGGTTCCCTTTAATGGATTGAACAGGGTTACTGAACTAATGAAATTAAAAAAATGTCACTATGTAGTCTCTGAATACCATAAAATGATTCAAGTCACACGCATCAAATCACACTGAATTAAGGAACTGAGTCATGAGTGATCTGAGTAAACCCCCTTACCTCCACCAGCTGCATGAGGTTATCAAAGTATGCCTCTTCATCAATCGTCAGCTTGCCAGACTTGTAGATGATTCGGTAATGCTCCACTTTGCCCTCACAGCTCACACACAGTGTGTAGTCTCCGGGATAGTTTGTGCTCTCTCGCACAAGGAACAGGCCCGTTTCTGGAGGGTATAATAGTCGCTCAGCCTGTTCTCTAGTAATCTTGCCATGAAACCATCTGCAAAATGATTAAAAGGTAGATTTAGATGTGGTATGGCTGATGGCGATAGTGACGTTATTTATAGGTGTCATAAACTGCATTGATTACAATCATTAGATACTGTTTTTTATTACCCTTGATTTATTAGCAAAAACTCTACAATGAAAAAACATGGCAGAATACATGTAAAATCATAATTTCTAATTCAATTTTAATGTCATTGATACCATAATTGGAAATTTGTCAATTCTGCAGCTGCACAGGGCATAAGATTAGAGGAACTTGCAGCAAGTAGGAAATAACATATGTAATAAATAGATGACCTAACTTACCGTACTGGGGGAAAATACGTCTTATAAAACTTGTAGAATTGCCAGAATTTTAAAGTCGCTTTACTTGGGTCAGACATGTTACACAACCGCTTTCAACACTTCAACCCCCATGGATGACATAGTAAGTCGAGTTCTTTCCATCGAGGACTTTAGTTATCACAGTTCTATCAGTTTATATTAGTCTAGATCAGTTAGCAGATAAGCAAGAATGTTTCTCAATAGCCCAGAAGATGCCTCATTAAGAGTCATTGGAGGTTTTATTTCTTGATATATTTTTGTTGCCAGAGGTCAGAGCCAGATCTGTATGTCAGACTTCAATCATCTGTCTCTAACCATTTTCAGGTCGGATAATGGATTTTTCAGTTGAGAAAGAAGACAATGAAATTAGTCTACTGTCCTTATTTCCATAACCACTTTCCATAATTGATTCATCACAAAAAAAATATATAGATCTATCATTTTTAAATATTTTAGTTCTTGTGTGTATACGCAACAGTGTGTTGTGTGGTTTCGGGGAATACAGTGAATTGAGAAAGTATTCATAGCCCGTGAATTTTTCCACATAACACCCACAATCTTACCGTAAATTTATTTTATTGGGATTTTATGTGATATACAAACAGTAAGGGTACTTTCACACCTCCGGTTTTTCTTCTGCGGCACAATCCGGCACTTTGCAGGAAAATCGCAACCGTTTTTTTTTTGCTGCCGGTTGCGATTTTCCTGCATAGACTTTAATTAGTGCCGCATTGTGCCGCATGGCCTTGCGTTCCATCCGGTTTTTGCCGCATGCGGCAGATTTAGCCGATGCGGCGGCCGGATGGAACGTTGCCTGGCACGTTTTTTCGTGCGGCAAAAAAAACCGCATCGCGCCGCATTCGGCCGATGCGGCGCATCTCTCAATGCATGCCTATGGCGGCCGGATGCGGCAAATACCGCATTCGGCCGCCGCATGCGGTTTTTGCCACTGCGCATGCTCAGTAGCATGCCGCAAGCGGCAAAAACCGGGCGGGCCGCATGGGAAAAACTTATGCAAAGGATGCGGTGTTTTCACCGCATCCGTTGCATAGCTTGCACAGCCGGATTGAGCCGCAGGGCTCAAGCCGGATGTGTGAAAGTAGCCTATGTAGCAAGTATCTCTGCCGTGTAAAGAAAATGATACATGGTTTTCTAAATATTTTTAAAATAAAAATCTGACACTTGTGACGTGCATTTGTATTCAGCCCCGAGTCAATTCTTTGCAGGATCACTTTTTTGCTGCAAGTCTTTTGGAGGATGGAGCAAGTCTTTTGGAGCTTTCACATCTAGAGGCTGAAATGTTTGCGCCTTCTTTGCAAAATGGCTCTAGCTCAATGAGATTCGATGGAGAAGTCTGTGAAAAGAAAGTTCCAAGTCTTGTAACAGATTCTCAATGGGATTTTGGTCTGGACTTTGACATTGACACACATGAATATGCCTTTATATAAAATCATTCCATTGTAGCTCTGGCAGGATGTTTAATGTTCTGTCTTGGTGGAAGGTGAATCTAAGCCCCAGTCTCAAGACTTTTGCAGCAGGACTACCCTGTATTTAGTTCCAGCCATCTTCCCATTAACGCTAACCAGTTTCTTTGTGCCTGCTGAAGAAAAGCCTCCTCACAGCATGATGATGCCGCCACCATGTATGACAGTGAGGATGGTGTTTTCAGGGTGATATGCAGTTTTAGTTTTGCAACTCACATTTGTATTTAAACCTAAAAAGTTCTACTTTGGTCTCATCTGACCTGAACAAATTCTTACAGATGCGATGTAGAGGACACAGTTCGCATGTGGAAGAAGGTGCTGTGACCAAATGAGACTAGAGTAGAGCTCTTTGGGCTAAAGGCAAAGTGCTATGTATGGTGGACAGGTAATACTACACATCAACCTGAAACCAACATCTCCACTATCAAACATGATGGTGGCAGCATCACGTTTGATCAATATTGTAAATGCATTAACACGACAGCAAGTTTTTGGGACGAGAAGGTATAATGTAAGCATCAGGAGTGCGGACACAGAAGAGCACCACTGTGCAAGAACAGTATGTGAACCCTTTGCAGTCCAATAACACACCCCTCTAAGCATCTGTAACAGAAGCTGCTTGCTGCTTTAGAGGTGAAAAATACCCTCACCCGCCACTTTGTGGGCCCCTGTGCTACTGCACAGGTTGCACCAATGGTGGGCATACACCTGCTATGAATATGTACAGGGTAGTTACAGCAAGGAGGAGTTTATATATAAAAATATAGTTTAGTACAGCTCTCTGGAGAAATATAGGACTCAATTCATCAAGGCTAGGGTTGTTTAGGCCGGTCTTGATGAGGGGCTATGCTAGAGTCAGACTTTCCTAAATCACGAAGAGCATGCATGTCTCTTCATTAATCAGGATAGTCAAAGAAGTGGCACAGAGGCAAATCCTACTCCAGTCCCTGCAGAAGAAAGATATGTGGCGTAGCAAATGTTACAGTCATGGTAAATTTGATGAGTTACATCCCTGTCCCAGCCCAATTCCACCCACTGACAAAGCTGGGCGAAACAGAAGTGAGAGCGGCAAAATATGCAACATTTTACTGTAGCTGAGGGTGCCAAAACGAAGACTTTTCTAAAGCATTTTACAAAACGTTTTCATGAATCAGCCCATATAGTGTCCAATTCCCATGGAACAAGAAAAGTGGGGTACTACCAGAGGTGCCCATCAGTGTTTTAATTATATACTAAATATGCCCATAAAAGTTTCATCTGTAACATGAATTAAGCAATGGGGAAGGGTCTGATCGAAATAGTGGGTAAACGAACCTGAGATATAAGTGTAACTGAGCATCAGGACATTTAAATGGAATCTGTCACCAGGTTTTTACTACCTCATCTGAGAGCAGCATAATAGAGACAGAGATTCTGATTCTGGTGATGTGTCACTTACTGAGCTGTTTGCTGTCATTTTGGATCAAATCAGTTTTCTCTGCTGCAGATCTAGCAGTTATACCGAGCTCATGAATATGCTGGACTACCTGATTACACTAAGCAGCCCAGTAAGTGACATCGCTGGAATCAGGATCTCTGCCCTTACATTGTGCTGCTCTCAGATTAGGTGGAAAAAACCTGATGACAAATTTCCTTTGCATGGAGAACTTTAACAGTTGCTTTAGTAGAACTTGCAGCATAATGTCTGTGTCTGTATCGTGCTCCGCATGCAGGTAAATAGCATTGCTGGGAGACTACAAGATCCCTTTAAAAGGACTTGTAAATTGCCATTGCAGAACAGCTCCTATTCAAAATCCATGTAAAAATAAAAGAAAGACAGTCAAAAGAACAGACATTGTTCTGCAGTACTTGGCAGCAGCAGCTACACATTGAAAAGTGTTTCCTTCCGGAGGCCGCTGGGGCACAAAACTGATTGGTGAAGTGTGCCAGGTCTTGGACCCCAACCAATCTAATATTAATGACCCCTCTATTGCACATGCCATCAATATATTTTGACAGTCAACCCATTTAATCAAAATAACTGAATAAGCAAATATGAAAATAGTAGTAATAATACTTCTGTCCTTTTGATCCCCAACATTCATGTATCCACTGTAATAGACTAAATGTACAAAACTCAAGTAATTATAAAGACATTTCAAACTGCACAAAACTTAATATAAACAAGCCTTTAAAAAAAAGTGCAAATATTAAAATGGCTTTTACAGATTACCTGGGCCCTAAAATTGCAGAGGAAGATACTGGCATGTCAGACATTGCTGCTGCTCCTGTACATGAATCATATAGTATCACATGAATAAAGCAACAATAGAGAACATTCAATACTGCACCAGGAAGTTTTAGGAAATGTGTATGCAAATTAAGTTCAAAGGGCAATAATGGGTATGATTAGCTGTAATAAGTAATGACGAGGAAAAGGAGAAATCAGGAGCTGGGACTGACCGTAATAATAGCGCTCGAAGGTGCATTCATAGTATTCTATTTATCTAATGTACTTTTCAGTTTTTAAGATCCATTCAAAAGAAACCTTTCCCCCATATGCGGCAGGCTTTTTAGCCACAGATTTCACTGTGAATCTGCAGCAATTCATGTTACATACAAATGTGCACATGGATTTAGCGCTATCTAAATAATAAATCTAAAGCAGAAGTTCTGAGGATAAGGCAATCTGCAGGTGCCTTCACTTCTGCAATTACTTTCTTACTACATGTGGGTGTTGTGCATGAATTTAGTCTTATTTTTTTACTTTTCAAATTAATTTGGGCCAGGTCACATAATCACAGTTTACTGCAATGACGGCACAATTCTCAGACCTCCGCTTCATGACAAGGTGGGCATTGGTATATCGATCACATTACCATTATTAAGAATCCCTTAAACAGTTAAGCTATGTGCACGTTGCGTTTTTGAGTGCAGATTTGTCAGAAAACCTGAAGGGCTTCCTGATACCAGCAAAGTCAGATTTGGTGCGGATTTAAATGTGATGCAAGTCAATTCTTCCTTTGTTCTTGCTGCAGATTTCAATCAATCATTCTAATATACCCTTAGGCTGTGGGCCCACGCTATGTCTAGGAGAATACTGAATTGTTGTGCACATGTTGAAGACTCTTTCCTTGCATATTTTGGTGCTGAAACAATCTGCAGCATGTCAATTCCTTCTGCGTTTTTTCTTGAGAATAATACAAGTGCATCTCAAATTAGAATGTCATTAAAAAGATAATTTATTTCAGTAATTCAATACCACAAGGGAAACACATACAGAGTCATTACACACAGAGTGATCTCTCTCAAGTGTTTATTTCTGTTGATGTTGATGATTATGGCAATGAAATTATGGCAAAAGTCACTCTCTCAGGAAATTAGAATCATTACCACAAAACACCTGCAAAGGCTTCCTAAGGGTAAGGGTTTAAAATGGTCCATTAGTCTGGTTCAGTAGGCTACACAATCATGGGGAAGACTGCTGACTTGAGACATGTCCAGAAGGCAGTCATTGACACACTCCACAAGGAGGGTAAGCCACAAAAGGTCAGTGCTAAAGAAGCTGTCTGTTTACATAGTGCTGTACTGAAGCATATTAATGGAAATTTGAATGAAAAGGAAAAAAGTGTGGTATAAGAAGGTGCAAAAGCAACCAAGATAACCAAAGCCTTGATAGGATTGTTAAGAAAAGGCCATTAAAAAATTTGGGGGAGTCACACCGTCATTTAAAACCGCAATTCTTGCAATTCTTCCCGGCCCCATCGGGCAACAGAAAAGAAGCCTTTTGCGGTTCTGCCTGATAGCAGCTCGGGCAGTCATTCAAAGGCACTGGAGATCAACGAGGTGACCTAGTATGACAGAATGGCTGTCAGAATTCTCCCATATATTTCATATGGAGGAACTCTCGTCAGTGCTTACGGATTCACATGAAAAATTTGTAAGGCTGTGGCAGTCTTGGATATTATTTAAGGAAAAAGCTGATTTTCCTAGTATGTTTCAGTAGCAGTACCCGGTCCCCCCGTCTATTTTGTCTGTCTTTAGCTTTCTCTCTTTTTCCTTGTTCTGCTGTGTTTTCATTTTTTTTTTTCAATATGGTATAAATTAATGTTTCAGTGCAATAGATACAGTTAGAATTATAGCAGACCCTGAAGCAGAGTTCAGTACTAATACCGTGTAAACAGTTCATATTGTAGACTGGGAAGAATTGGAATGAATATAAAAGAATATAATATGCATGATGTGTTTTATCACCATTGTATTGTCTCTTTACCCTCTTTCTTTTACTTTATTTCACAAAAAAGTTAAATAAACACTGATTGATTATAAAAAAAATGTGGGGGAGATTCACAAGGAGTGGACTGCTGCTGGAGTCAGTGCTTTAAGAGCCACCACAAAGACATATCCAGGACATGGTCTACAACTGTCGCATTCCTTGTGTCAAGCCACTCATGACCAATAGACAACGCCAGAATTGTCTTACCTGGGCCAAGGAGAAAAATAACTGGACTATTTGCTCAGTGGGCCAAGGTGTTGTTTTTATATGAAAGTACATTTTGCATTTCATTTGGAAATCAAGGTCCCAGAGTCTGGAGGAAGAGTGGAGAGGCCACAATCCAAGCTGCAAGAGGTCTAGTGTGAAGTATCCCCAATCAGTGATGGTTTGGGGAGCCATGTCATCTGCTGGTGTAGGTCCACAGTGTTTTATCAAGACCAAAGTCAGCGCAGCCGTCTACCAGGAAATTTTAGAGCACTTCACGGTTCCTTTTGCTGACAAGCTTTGTGGAGATGGAAATTTAATTTTCCAGCAGGACTTGGCACCTGTCCACACTGCCAAAAGTACCAATACCTTGTTTAATGACCACAGTATTACTGTGCTTGATTGGCCAGCAAACTTGCCTGACCTAAACCCCATAGAGAATCTATGGGGTACGGTTAAGAAGATAAGAGACACTAGACCCAACAATGCAGATGAGCTGAAGGCTGCTATCAAAGCTGGGCTTCCATAACACCTCAGCAGTGCCACAAGCTGACCGCCTCCATGCCACGCCGCATTGATGCAGTAATTAATGCAAAAGGAGCCCTGACCAAGTATTGAGTGCATTTACTGTACAGACTTTCCAGTAGGCCAACATTTGAGTTTAAAATAATTTTTTCAGTTGGTCTTATATAATATTCTAATTTTCTGAGATAATGACTTTTGTGTTTTCATTGGCTGTAAGCGATAATCATCAACATTAACAGAACTAAACACTTGAAATAGATCACTCCATTTGTAATGACTATATAATGTGTTTCCCTTTTTGTATTGAATTACTGAAATAAATTAACTTTTTGATGATATTCTAATTTCTTGAGATGTACTTGTATAATCCACTGCAGTGGTCGATCACTACAGTGGATTATATCAGTCAATGCTGCACTCACAGCACTGACACTTCACCTCACCTCACCTCACAAACCATGCATCCGGCATGGTCTGTGAGGCGATCCGTAGCTCAGTAACCTGGGGTCATCATGATGACAATCCAGAGTTGCCATAGCAGCGATCTGGTCCGTGTGATTGCATTACAGGGACCCAATCGCCAGGGAGAGGTAAATGATTGCTCTCCCTGCCTCCTCAGTGCTGCAATCACGATTGATCACAGCACGTATAGGGTTAAACTGCAGGGAGAGGCACGGGCACAGCTCGGGCAGTGAGAGCTCGGTCTCAGCTGTAACATCAGCTGAAAACACAATGGCGACCGCAGGGGTATAGCACAGGAACCCCCAAGATCGCCATGATGTAAAAACACATGAAAAAAAAACATTAAAAAAGCGACAATGTGATTAAAAAAAAACCGTGCTTTTGTCTGCCAAAACATGCAGTTTTGTGCGCAGAAAATCTGCACACAAATCTGCTACGTGGGCACATACACTTACATAGTCAAGGACACAGTGTGTTTAAAGTCATGACACAGTAAATAAAAACTAGAGCTTAGTATTCCATCGCAAAGTTTTAAAATGATACCAGGCTCAATATTCTTGGTGACATATTCAGAGATCTCTCAATCTAGGAAACCTCTTTAAAGGACCATAATTAATAAGAAAAAGAACAGGCGCTCCAAGCGTGTCACCCCTATTATAAAAGGCACATCGAGCAAGAGATTGTATATGCTCACCTGTCCTGGGATGTGACGCGGCACAACTCCACACTAGTAAGAATGAAGGGTTGCTGCTCAAACCGCTGATCCACACACACCGGTGGGAAGAAACTTATTTAAACCAAACCGGAAAAAGAGCGATGATTCCCGGGCGTATGTTCTCTGGATCGATATTCATACGTAATTCACATATTAGGAGTAGAAATCCAGAAAACTTGTAACCCTGGTCTTCACTCTGTGGCAGCGCCCAGGAATCACCTTTTTTAATCGCATTTTTTGAGCAGTTTTGTCACAATATTGCATGCAAATCCATATGCCCGCAAAGTCCATGAGAATACTGAAGTTTTGTGCACATGTTGCTTTTTTGTTCCCTTGCAGAGTTGGTGCAGAAATAAATCTGCAGCACTTTGGCACTCCAGATTGCAAACTCCGCAAAATTGACTTCATTTTTTCTGCCAAAAGATGCAGAAATTTCTGCAACCAAATACCGGTATATTTACTATATTATATTTATAATTTAGTGTGTGTGTGTGTGTGTGTGTGTGTGTGTGTGTGTGTGTGTGTGTGTGTGTGTGTGTGTGTGTGTGTGTGTGTATGTATGTATATATAATAAATATAAAATATATGAATGCACTAGCTGACAGCAGATCTATTACTCTTCTACCGATAATCCCCATGATGATAAAGTGATATATATTTTTTTTTAATTTTATAATATATATATATATTTATACACACACACAAACACATAGAGATATATATATATCTTATCTATCTGTGTGTGTGTGTGTGTGTGTATATTATAAAGTAAAAAAAAAAGGATAAGATATATCACTTTATCATCATGGGGATTATCGGTAGAAGAGTAATAGATCTGCTGTCAGCTAGTGCATTCGTATATTTTATATTTATTATATATATATATATATATATATATATATATATATATATATATATATACGGTATATATATATATATATATATATATATATATATATATATATATATATATATATATATATATATATATATATATATTTTCCCCATTCTGTCTGTCTGTCTCCAAAATTGTGTCCTTACGGTGACAAACAGCGGATTGGCAGCTCGCCTCGCCTCGGCTCCGCCCCCTCGCACAGATTGGCCGCTTGCCCAGGCTCCGCCCCCCACACGGATTGGCCTCTCGCCCAGGCTCCGCCCCCCACACGGATTTGCCTCTCGCCCCGGCACCCTGCACGCATTAGCAACTCTGCTACGACCCGCCCCCTTCACGCATTTTGACGCTCGCTCTGGCCCCGCCCCCTGCACGCATTCCCCAAAACGACACGGAGACCCGACTCCCAGGTGAATGCTGTACCCCCGGGACCCCACATCAGCGTACGCCGCCAACCCAGCCGACACATACTCTCACATTGCTGGGGTTGACTGCGTACGCTGGTGTGGGCTCCCGTGCGAGCGGGGGGCGGGGTACGCTGGTAACCATGTAATATTGTCTAGCATGGTTACCAGCGTACAGCGGCTCCCAGGTGAGCGCATCAAGGTCCTGCAGCGGCTGAACACACACACACACACACACACACACACACACACACACATCAGATCGCATCCAGACATTCACAACATCCCGTGATATCTCATGCTTCTCGGCAGCGATCCTGTGCGTGCAGTGATCTTCCAGGACCTGCTGGAGGATCACATGGCCAGAAGCATGTGGTATCTCCGGATGTTGTGAGTGTGTGAGCGCATATGTGCGATATCGTAAGTGTGTGTGTGCGTGTATGCGATCAGGTGTGTGCGTGTATGCGATCAGGTGTGTGCGTGTATGCGATCAGGTGTGTGCGTGTCAGTAGAAAACAGAGGAGCACGGCGTGCAGCACAGCTGCTGGGACCTCCCACCGGAGGGCACAGGCAGAAGTGGGGTGTGAGTGTATGCGATCAGATGTGTGCGTGTATACTGTCTGATGTGTGACTGTGGAGCACAATGGGGGGTGCACAGCATGGGGGATGGAGCACGATGGGGGGTGCGCAGCATGGGGGATGGAGCACGATGGGGAGTGCGCAGCATGGGGGATGGAGCACGATGGGGAATGCACAGCATGGGGGCTGGAGCACGATGGGGAATGCACAGCATGGGGGATGGAGCACGATGGGGAATGCGCAGCATGGGGGATGGAGCACGATGGGGAGTGCGCAGCATGGGGGATGGAGCACGATGGGGAGTGCGCAGCATGGGGGATGGAGCACGATGGGGGGTGCACACCTCCCCCCAAAACACACACACACACGCACTGCACAACACCACACACACACTGGGAACCACAAACACCGCCCTACACAGACACCCACACACACACACACACACACACACACACAACACCCAACACACAAACACCGCGGCACACACATATACGCACATGCCGCACAACACACATATTGCACAAAACATACCTCCCATCAAAACACACACACACACACACACCCCCCACACCCACACAAACCGCGCAACACACACAACGCTACAGACACACACCGCTCCACAAACAACGCAACACACACAACGCAACACACAAACACCGCTCTCACCCCCGCCACACCCAGACAACACCCAGAACATGTACAGCGCCCTACACAAACACTTGGTAACTACACACAACATATACATACATATACATACACATACATACATACATATATATATATATATATATATATATATATATAAAACAACAAAAATCATACATTAACTACACAATGCGTAAATTCTAGAATACCCGATGCGTAGAATCGGGCCACCTTCTAGTATATATATATTATATATATATATATATATATATATATATATATATATATATATATATATATATATATATATATATATATATATATATATATATATATATATATATATATATATATATATATATATATAATTATAAAATAAAAAAAATATATACCACTTTATCATCATGGGGATTAATCGGTAGAAAAGTAATAGATCCGCTGTCAGCTAGTGCATTCATGCCCCCACCACTGATTGGCAAATTTTGGCCTATGTACAGTGTACAGAAAGCTGTCAATCAGTGGTGTGGGCGGGGTTATGCAGAGCTTAGCATTCAGAGAACTGAGATTTGCAGGAGAGAACAATGATTGTATGAAATCTGCCCAAAGCAATAAGTGACACATTGCTGGAATCATCTATATCTTTACATAATGCTGCTCTCAGATTATATAGCAAAAACCTGGTGACAGATTCCCTTTAAAGGGGAACCTGTCATGCTGGATTGCCAACCAACTGTAAATTTATCAACAGTCCATAAAACAATGCTTTTTTCTGCCGTCCAAAGTGTCTTTTTTTTTTTTGCAAAATTTGTACTGCGCATGCACCAAAGAAAATATGTGCAGTAGAAACAGGATCCTACTGGAAAAAGAATGATGTGAGGAGAGAGGATCCTTCAATCACCGCTAAGCATGACAGGACTGCATTTGAATCTTCTGCCATCATCATTGCAGCTGCTCACGGCTGGTGAGTATAATCTGTGCGTATGCTTCCCCGATCCGGTTTCCAGCTCATACACAACACTATACTGTATATACAGGTCCACGTTATATCCTGTATTACAGTTTGCCTGTATATAGTATAGGTATATAGTGTGGACCTGTGTGTAAAGTAAAACGCTGTGTGTACACTCTAAACAGCCAGCAGCCTACTGTATATTATATGCACATAGCCAGGAAATAGTAGGTCACAGTTTGGCTGCATAAAATGTTCCCCTTGTGCAGCCTCATGTTGCCTCTATATTATCTATATGCATCCAGCAGCCTGTATGCTCTAGATTATATACACCAATGAGCAAAAAAGTAACAAATGTTTTGAACTTTTGACTGTCAGGATCCATATATTTGAATGTGAGATTACCTTCATTTTATAGACAATCATCTTGGCTATCTCATACATAATTTGATTTATGTCTGAGATGGCCTCAACAAGGGAATTTGCAATGTCTGTAGACTTGAGCCCCAAGCCTGGATAACCCCTTAATGGCTGCTCACAGTAGCACAAGTAACTTTTGTTGTTGTGTTGAGAAATGGATCCTGGGACACTACGTAGAAGTGGCCGCACCACTGGTGCCACCATTAATCCATTCTGTACTGCAAGTAAAAAATGTTCGGCTGTTGCATACCAAGACTATGACATCAATCTTCATACAAACCACTAGAAGGACTTTACATGATATTAGGCTACTGATCTCAAAGGCTGTCATGGTACAGAGGAAAACGGCAATGAAGGCTAGAAGAGGTCTTTCCTCTTCAGTGAGGACTCCAAATTTTTTCTTGAATGCAATAATTGCTGGAGATTGGCCTGGAGACCACAAGGGCAACATATAAAGAGGCTTTCCAAAGAAACTGTCACACCGGTACTACTCCTAGGATTATGGTGTCGGGTGGCATAATGTACGGTAGCCGGAGCCCTCTAACCTTCATTCCAGGTGCACAAACAGGTAAGCATTCTATTTGCTTTGGCCGTAGAACCCATGGTGCGGCCATTTCTCCAAAGTGTCCCTGGAAACATCATTCAATATGACAATGCCAGAGCACGTTACTGGTGCTGCTGTGAGCAGTCTGTGTGGCCTACATAGGCGCTGTGGATGCAGCATCTCTGGACCTGTCTCCATTTAGCTTATCTACGACTTCTTTGGTCGGTGATTACACAGGAGGTGACAGCGGTGG
>NC_134356.1:451531938-451559438 GCF_048569485.1 Anomaloglossus baeobatrachus
TTTAACAAACTTCCAATAGAGTCCACTCTTTTCCCAATCAGAAAAAATACAATGGAATATATTACACATCTCATTCCTGTCCGGTCCCATATTCACAATGATACAAAAAACAAAATTATAAAAATTTGCAACAAATACAAAAAATCAAAAAACTACAAAAAAAATCAAAATTTTTTTTTTTACATTTCACATGTTATTCTTCCCTAATATGCATATAACACATCATTTCTCCTGTTCAAACCCATCGGATATCTAGTTCCCATCAGGAAAATCCACTTGATCTCTCTGTGCAACAATAACCTCTTCAAATCACCTCCTCTTTTAGGCAACTTTACTTTTTCTATTGCATTTACTCTCATATCTGTTAGAACTCCCGCATGAACGTCCCGAAAATGTTGCGACACTGCAGACAAACTCCTTGTTGTTACATTATTCGTGTCATAAACATGCTCCGAAATTCTCCTCCTTAAAGGACGCGACGTACTCCCAATATACTGCAACCGACAAGTTATACAGGAGATCAAGTAGACCACATAATCCGTACCACAGTTTATCATAGAATTTATCTCATAACTTTTACCTTGACTAAAAGAAGAAAAACCCTTGGTACCTTGCATAAAAACACAAGAACCGCACGACTTATGTCCACACTTATAAGATCCTTTTGTCGGAAGCCAGTTCCCTGTCGATCCCTCCACATCATTCACATTAGACCTATTCAAGTGGTCACTAGGCGATAATAATGCATACAAAGCCGTATTCTTTTTAGATACAAACTTGACTCCTTCTTTCAGGATTTTAAACAGTGTCTCATCGGTTGTTAATATCGGTAAATACTTTTTGACCACATGTACCACTTCATGATAATTTTTACTGAATTTTGTGGAGAAAACCACAGGCAACCTCGACCTCCCCACTACCTCCTTTGTCTCTTTGTACATGTGTAATTGTCAGTATCTGTATTCGGCCTCTTTCTCAAAAAATCAGATTGCACTCGGACCAATGTTAACAATAAGGCAGTGTTGATCTTCAATTTTTTTTTCCCACATCTGTAGTTAAGTTGCAGCATACTGCGTATGGTAGTGTAAAAATATGAGACTTGCCAAGTCAAAGGATACCAGAAAAATAAAACAAAACAGACGTCACACGGACCATCCGCATGTTGTCCGATTTTTATGCATACAGTCATATGAAAAAGTTTGGGCACCCCTATTAATGTTAACCTTTTTTCTTTATAACAATTTGGGTTTTTGCAACAGCTATTTCAGCTTCATATATCTAATAACTGTTGGACTGAGCAATATTTCTGGATTGAAATGAGGTTTATTATACTAACAGAAAATGTGCAATCCACATTTAAACAAAATTTGACAGGTGCAAAAGTATGGGCACCCTTATCAATTTCTTGATTTGAACACTCCTAACTACTTTCTACTTACTTACTAAAGCACTAAATTGGTTTTCTAATCTCATTGAGCTTTGAACTTCATAGGCAGGTATAACCAATTATGAGAAAAGGTATTTAAGGTGGCCACTTGCAAGTTATTCTCCTATTTGAATCTCCTATGAAGAGTGGCATCATGGGCTCCTCAAAACAACTCTCAAATGATCTGAAAACAAAGATTATTCAACATCGTTGTTCAGGGGAAAAATACAAAAAGTTGTCTCAGAGATTTAAACTATTAGTTTCCACTGTGAGGAACATAGTAAGGAAATGGAAGAACACAGGTACAGTTCTTGTTAAGCCCAGAAGTGGCAGGCCAAAAAAAATATCAGAAAGACAGAGAAGAAGAATGGTGACAACAGTCAAGGACAATCCACAGACCACCTCCAAAGACCTGCATCATCATCTTGCTGCAGATGGTGTCAGTGTGCATCGGTCAACAATACAGCGCACGTTGCACAAGGAGAAGCTGTATGGGAGAGTCATGCGAAAGAAGCAGTTTCTGCAAGCACGCCACAAACAGTCGCCTGAGGTATGCAAAAGCACATTTGGACAAGCCAGTTACATTTTGGAAGAAGGTCCTGTGGACTGATGAAACAAAGATTGAGTTGCTTGGTCATACAAAAAGGCGTTATGCATGGAGGCTAAAAAACACGGCATTCCAAGAAAAGCACTTGCTACCCACAGTAAAATTTGGTGGAGGTTCCATCATGCTTTGGGGCTGTGTGGTCAATGCCGGTACCGGGAACCTTGTTAAAGTTGAGGGTCGCATGGATTCAACTCAGTATCAGCAGATTCTTGACAATAATGTGCAAGACTCAGTGACGAAGTTGAAGTTACGCAGGGGATGGATATTACAGCAAGACAATGATCCAAAACACCGCTCCAAATCTACTCAGGCATTCATGCAGAGGAACAATTACTATGTTCTGGAATGGCCATCCCAGTCCCAAGACCTGAATATCATTGAAAATCTGTGGGATGATTTGAAGCGTGCTGTCCATGCTCGGTGACCATCAAACTTAACTGAACTGGAATTGTTTTGTAAACAGGAATGGTCAAATATACCTTCATCCAGGATCCAGGAACTCATTAAAAGCTACAGGAAGCGACTAGAGGCTGTGATTTTTGCAAAAGGAGGATCTACAAAATATTAATGTCACTTTTATGTTGAGGTGCCCATACTTTTGCACCGGTCAGATTTTGTTTAAATGCGGATTGCACATTTTCTGTTAGTACAATACACCTCATTTCAATACAGAAATATTACTCAGTCCATCAGTTATTAGATATATGAAACTGAAATAGCTGTTGCAAAAACCCAAATTGTTATAAAGAAAAAAGGTTAACATTAATAGGGGTGCCCAAACTTTTTCATATGACTGTGCATTATGATTCTGTTGCATAGAACACTGTAAATGGTCCTGTAAGTAATTGTTTTATAATAGTTGCTGAGAAAAAAAATACACATTGCATGTGGACGTCATACAGATGCTAGGCTAAAAAAAACAAAAAAAGCCGCATATTAGCACGACAATATCAAACCGATTTCACTCATTCCACTAATCTAGATGAGAATTGGAGCTTATTTTTTTTTAATACGCAGATGTGAAGAAACCCTTATTCTGTATACATACACTGCAGAGTACTGCCTCTTCTGCCCTGTATACAAACACTGCACAGTACCGCTTCTCCTGCCCTGTATACACACACTGCACAGTACCGCTTCTCCTGCGCTGTATACATACACTGCACAGTACCGCTTCTCCTGCCCTGTATACATACACTGCACAGTACTGCTTCTCCTGCCCTGTATACATACACTGCACAGTACCGCTTCTCTTGCCCTGTATACATACACTGCACAGTACTGCTTCTCCTGCCCTGTATACATACACTGCACAGTACCGCTTCTCCTGCCCTGTATACATACACTGCACAGTACCGCTTCTCCTGCCGTGTGTATATACAGACTGCACAGTACCACTTCTCCTATCCTTTATGCTAGGTGTAATTCTCAGTATGTGCTCTTAACCTATTATTTTGGACATCTCAGGGGGTGTGGTTTTATCAAGAGGCATGGCTTTGTTAAGAAGAGAGGCAATAGTCCGTAGAAAATTTGGACCGGCCTTGAATTTTGGTCCACTTGCCTGTGAGAAACTGAATAGTAGGCTGGAAATCGTGCTATCATGTCCCCAAATAAAATTAAATAAATAGGGTTAATCTGCAGGCTAATAGAGTCCCAATGCTGCCTGGACGCCTTATTGCAAATGTGGCCACTAGGAGAAAATTAGCTTTGTTCCTCTGAGGAACCCCTGCCTTTCTGTCAGAGGAGGCCGGAGCAGCTTTGGTCACTGCTCAGTACATAGTAGCAGTGACTGTAAGCATGCCCCATCTCTGTTTGACAACTCACTCTCCACAGAAACGATCAAAGTGCCGGGGTATGTATAGCCGCCGCTCACAGTGTACTGATAGAGGTTGTGCTGTATGCACACCACTATAACTGACAGTCAGCTGCTCCTGGGAGGTATAAATTTACCGTATTTTTCGCATTATAAGACGCACTTTTGTTCCCCCAAATTTTGGGAGAAGTAGGGGGTGAGTCTTATAATCCGAATATACGGATTATATACTGCAGGGTCCAGGAGAGGTGGGGGCAACTCTGGAGCGGTGCTGAGAGCTGGTGGAGGCTGGTAGAGACTGCAGGAGGCAGCGGGAGATATCCTGCTCCCGCTCATATAATACGCACTGCTGCTGTCCATCACCGTGGTGCTGAAACCGCACCACGGCAATGGGCTGGGGGAGCGGTGCATATTATATGTGCCTGCGCCCCTCTTTGATGGCACATGCCCACCCCCCCTGTGTTAGATATGGCCCGCATGCTGCTGTCCATCCTAAAATAAAAAAGCTTTACTTACCTCCTCCAGCGTGTGTCCCGGATCTCACGGCTGCCGCTGTGCTCAGGCACGCAGAGATCATGTCACTCTGCTGTGCCGATCACATGACCGGCACCAAGAACCAGGAAGTGCAGGAGCTCAGCAGCACAGAGGGAGACACGAGGGAGGACAGCGCTGAAGGTAAAGTAAAGTATTTATTTTACTATGGGTAGCAGCATGGGGGCCATATCAAACACAGGGGGACGTGTGCCAGCAATAGGGGACGTGTGCCAGCAATGGGGGGGACGTGTGCCATCACTGGGGGGGGGACGTGTGCCATCACTGGGGGGGGACGTGTGCCATCACTGGGGGGGGACGTGTGCCATCACTGGGGGGGACGTGTGCCAGCAATAGGGGACATGTGCCAGCAATAGGGGACATGTGCCAGCAATAGGGGACATGTGCCAGCAATAGGGGGGCTATATTCAATATAAAGGGGCCATATCCAGATTAAGGGGGCTAATTTGAGGATGGGGGGCTATAAGGGACATATACCCTAAATGATTTGTTAGACGGACACTGGCATTATAAGACGGACCCCACTTAACATTAAAAAAAAAAATTCTCTTTTCCTTCACCAAATTTGGGGGTGAGTCTTATAATCAGGTGCGTCTTATAAAGCGAAAAATACGGTAATTATTCACCAGTTGTCAGGCGTTCAGTAAGGAGGCTGGGCAGCAATATAACACTATGTACCTGCAGATTAACCCAATAACTGCAGATAAGTGCTTGGAGACATTACCAGTTCCCTTCAATTATATTACTTTTAGATCAAACCTTCCGTGCTGATTAATTTTTAAAAAATAAAGTGGTTCGGGCCTGTTTTTTTATGATCTAGAGATGCAAATCCCTCAGTAAGACCTATACATTAATAACATTTGGAATTAGTTTGAGCTTACTGCATACTAGATCGTAAATGTAACAATGTTGTCTTCTGTTTACCCTGAAGAGAAAAGATCATATGAACATACGATCGTAATCTATACTGTTGATAAGAAAGTGGCACAAGATTTATTGTAAGTATATTGCTACTAGACATATACAGCCAGTGCTCTAATTATGCGAGATATACTTACGGCATTAGACTAAGCTTTGTTCCTGCTTTTACTCCTTCTCTCTTCTGCACATAGTTGGCAGGTATAAAGCCAACTTGGCCACCTTTATTCTTTGCTTTGTACCAGTTAGGATCCTATATGAAAATATACACAAATTATAAAATAACAGTAAATTTAGTTTATACCATAAATATGTAAATAAAAAAAAAAAACAGTCAATCCATAAAAATTACTACTGACCTGAGGAATCAGGTTTTCTTTTACATGTGTAAGGTGTAGGGGTAGTTCATAATACTGAAAAAACCCATATTTATGACCACAGTGTGTTGCATAAATTTGTTTTTTTTAATCAGATACATTTTTATTTTTCCCCAAGTATACAAAACATGTGTTATATTTTCAGCAATAACGAGCAGAACAATAAACTTTCCCTTCCCAACATCCCCTCCCCCCTCAGCGTACATATTACCCATATCAATATCAAAGATCTTACATTTTAACCTTTCAATAGCATATATTGGAATGTATAGAACTAACTATCTCTGCCCCTAGTCCAACATCTCCGAACTCTAATATTTATCCATATTGCAACCACGGATTCCACAATCTATCAAAAAGTGCAAGTTGTTTTCTTTTCCCATATATGCTTCTCTCCATTCTAACAATATGATTAACATATGCGGCAAATTCCCCTCTAGTCGGTGGGTCCCCCTGCATCCAGTGTTTGGCAATTACTTTCCTTGCCGCATACAACAGTCTGGCTATCACTATTTTAAAATGGTTGTCTACTCTAATTTCCTCCACGTCACCTAGAAGACATACCAGGGGTTGTCTGGGAAGTTTACATCTATAAGCTCCTTCTATTCTATTAAGAAGAGTTATCCAAAAGGGTGCCAACCTGGGGCACATCCACATCATGTGGAAAATGGCAGCACCTTCTCCATTACATCTAGGACAGTCGGAGTTACTCCTCCATCCCATTATACACATAATTAGCGGGGATCTATATGCCCTATGCACCACGTAGAGGTGGGATAATCTTGCTGGTTCACTCATTGATAATTTCGGTATGTATTCCAAAACACTATCCCATACCTCATCAGTGATCCCGTCTATCTCTGCCTCCCATTTAGTCCTAGTGTTTACAAGCAAATATGTATGCAGTAGGTCCCTATATATAGTAGATATGATTCCTCTTGTGGGTCCACTACTACACACATATTTCAGTACTAGGTCTGCCTGTACCAGCAATGATTGCTTAACCCCCTGAGCCACCACTGCATACGCCAACCGTTTGTACTGGTACCACCCAAGTGGGGATATCCCAAACTCATCCTGTATTTGTGTAAATGATTTCAGACTTCCCTGGCTAAGAATTTGACCCAAATACCATATACCTTTTACATGCCCCATTCCTTAATTTTGACTATCTTGTACCGTATTTTTCGGACCATAAGACGCACTTTTTTCCCCCCAAATGTTGGGGGAAAGTTGGGGGTGCGTCTTATGGTCTGACTATAGGGCTGCGGCTGGGAATGAGGGTGCTGCGGGTCATCGGGGGCACGAGCAGGCAGCAGCAGCGCCTGCTCGTGACCACGTGGGCCCGCTCATTACATATGCACGCCCATCCTCCCGCCCATCTCTCAGCGCTGAAGCCGGCACTGACAGGTGGGCGGGAGGACGAGCGGGGACGCGCGCATAGTAAAGAGCCGGCATGATCACCCCTGGCAATTACAGCCTGGAGTGATCATGTGCGGCTGTATTCACTGCCCCCCGCGCGTCATTACCAGCGCGGGGTGCAGTGAATCCGTACACTCACCCGTCCCCGTGTGTGGAGCCGCCCCCCTGCTGAACGCGATGACTTCCTGTCTGTGCCGGTCAGCTGATCTGTGCCGGTCAGCTGATCTGTGCCGAGCCGGTCACCTGATCGGCAGACAGGAAGACATCGCGATGCAGCAGGGGAACGGCTCCACACACACAGGTCAGCGTGCCAGAGAGGAAGATGTGATCGGTGCTGCAGAAAGTGAGGAAAAGGTGAGTATAAACGTTTATTTTTTTCTCTGTGCTATAGGATACAGGCCATATATCAGGATGGTATATGAGCACGATGGGAGTATATGAGCAGGCAGGATGGGGGGGCATGTGAACAGGCTGGATGGGGGGGATGTGAACAGGCTGGATGGGGGGGATGTGAACAGGCTGGATGGGGGGGTATGTGAACAGGCTGGATGGGGGGGCATGTGAACAGGCTGGATGGGGGGGCATGTGAACAGGCTGGATGGGGGGGCATGTCAACAGGCTGGATGGGGGGGCATGTGAACAGGCTGGATGGGGGGGCATGTGAACAGGCTGGATGGGGGGGCATGTGAACAGGCTGGATGGGGGGGCATGTGAACAGGCTGGATGGGGGGGCATGTGAACAGGCTGCATGGGGGGGCATGTGAACAGGCTGCATGGGGGGGCATGTGAACAGGCTGGATGGGGGGGCATGTGAACAGGCTGGATGGGGGGGCATGTGAACAGGCTGGATGGGGGGGCATGTGAACAGGCTGGATGGGGGGGGCATGTAAACAGGCTGGATGGGGGGGCATGTAAACAGGCTGGATGGGGGGGCATGTGAACAGGCTGGATGGGGGGGCATGTGAACAGGCTGGATGGGGGGGCATGTGAACAGGCTGGATGGGGGGGTGGGTATGTGAACAGGCTGGATGGGGGGGGTATGTGAACAGGATGGGGGGGGTTTATAGCAGGATCATATACAAGGCAGGAGGATCATTACCAGGATGGGGTACCTTAGTAGAGAATTTGGGGACATTACCCCCATAACAGTGTCAGCAGCAGATCCTCGCCCTATAACAGTGTGTCATGACCACATTTTTTGCTTAAAGTTTTATTTTCCCATTTTCCTCCTCTAAAACCAGGGTGCGTCTTATAGTCCGGTGCGTCTTATAGTCCGAAAAATACGGTATATCTCAGAGCAGTTTTCATTGTCCCACAACGGAGAGAATTCAGTTATTGCTGTAATCCCTCTAATTTGCTTGATCTTCCTACAGATTCTATTCATCAGGCCAAGTGTAGGGTTCGTTTTTCCTACTCTCCCAAATGATCCGTCCTCCAGTCCGAACACTAATGGTTTCCGATGCAGAACATGCCCTAATAGCCTGGATGCTGGGTCTACCACCCCTAAATCTGCCCATCCCCTGAAATGTTGACTCTGAGCTGCCAGATAATATATTCCCGGATTGGGTAGTGCTAGCCCCCCCCCCCCCTCCACCTCATCCTTCGGTCTCTGTAGCGTCTCGAGTTTAGGTCTGGCTTGTTTGTTCTCCCATATTAGAGCACAGAACATGGAATCAAACAGGAGAATTGTGCAACACAGAGTATCTTGGGAATAAGCACCATTTTAATAGGATTAATTCGTCCAATTACTGATAAATAAAGCTTATTCCAAGCAGTTATCTTACTTCGCAGTTGATTCAGCAAAGGGACTAGATTAAGGGTATGTGCGCACGTTGCTTTTTACCTGCTTTTTACCTGCTTTTTTGCTGCTTTTTCTTCTGCGCTGTTTAATGCCAAAATGGATGTGTTCTTCTATTCAAGCAAAGTCTATGGGAATTTGGGTTTCTTGTTCACACTATGTTGTTCAAAATGCTGCCTTTTTGAGGCAGAACTTTGGTCAAAAACTCAGCTTTTCAAAGAAGCAACATGTCAATTGTTTTTGCTATTTGGGTTTTGCACTGCAAAGCTGAGTTTTTGACCAAAGTTCTGCCACAAAAAGGCAGCATTTTGAACAACATAGTGTGAACAAGAAACCCAAATTCCCATAGACTTTGCTTGAATAGAAGAACACATCCATTTTGGCATTAAACAGCGCTGAAGAAAAAGCAGCAAAAAAGCAGGTAAAAAGCAGGTAAAAAGCAACGTGCGCACATACCCTAATAGTAATGTAGTTCCCAATTGGCATGGATACCCGAATGCCCAGATATCTAAACTGGTCCACAACCCGCAGTCTGTTGACCTCATCACCCAGGATCGACCTATCCACTCCCGCGTCCACATGAAAGAGATTCGACTTGGTCCAATTGATAGTCCAGAGATCCCCCGTACCGCTCGATCACCTGCATGGCACAGCTCATTGATGCCCCTGGGTCTCCCAGAAACAATAGAATGTCGTCTGCATAGAGGGCCATCTTCTCTTCTAGATGGCCATATACAAATCTCTTTATGTCTCTGTTCTGCCGTATAGCAGCCGCCAGTGGTTCCACTGCCAGAGCAAAAAGGAGAGGCGAGAGCGGACATCCTTGGCGAGTACCAGTTTGTAAATCCACCATGTGTGACAACCTTCCATTAATCCTCACTTTAGCTACTGGTTTAGCATATAACAGCTGTATCCAGGATATAAAATTTGGGCCAAATCCCATATGTCTTAGCACTCCCCACAGATATCCCCATTCCACACTGTCAAATGCTTTATGAGCATCTAATGAAGCTATTACTCTCTGTCCCGGATTGTCCACCGGCAGCTGCATGTTAAGGTATAATCTTCGTATATTTTTTGCCGTGGATCTATTAGGCATAAAACCTGACTGATCCTGGCGGATTAGGCTAGATATCACTTCTGTTAATCGATTAGAGAGTACTTTGGCCAAAATTTTTACATCCGTCGTTAACAGTGAGATGGGCCTGTATGATTCGGGGAGTTTTGGATCCTTCTCCTCTTTAGGTATTACTGTTATTATCGCCTCCCTCATAGACTCTGGCAGCGTCCCCCCTCTCCCTTGCCTCCTCCAAGACACTCAGCAAATTGGGTAAGAGCATTTCTTCCAAAGATTTGTATACCTCCACCGGCAGACCATCTACCCCCGGGGATTTTTCATTTGCCATGCCATGCAAAGCTCTCTCTATCTCCTCAAGTGTGATAGGGCCCTCTAGACTGTTTCTCTGTCTCTGTAATTTTGGGTAATGTCACTGTACCTAAGAAAGCCTCTAGGTTGCTCTGTCTCGTCTCCCCACTAGTAGAATATAATTCCTCATAAAAGGCTGCGAACGTGTCCAGAATATCTACCCCCTCCGTAACCAAATCTCCCGTTGTGGTGCAAATGCAATGCACAAAGGATGATTGTCTCTGAGCTGCCGTGACCACCGACAACAGATGTCCCACCTTTTCTCCCTCCGCATAAAAGTTCTCTTTTTGAAAAGCCTGCTTCCTAGCTACTTTTTCCAATAGCACCTTATTAACTTCTTCCTGCGCTGCTTTTAGCTTCTGCCTATTTTCTGGTGTGGGCTGTGTTACCATCTCTGCTTCTACTCCCTTCAAGGCCTCTAAGCAATTTCCCCCTGTCTACAACGAGACTTACACCGGCAAACGTCTCTAAATAAAAGGCCTCTCAGGTATGCCTTCATGGCGTCTTAAACTACCGATGGATCCGCACTACCTCGATTAAGGGCAATATATTCCAGAATCTCACTGGCTATACCGTCCATGTCAATACTTTTTATCCAAACCGGATGTAGCTTCGTGTGTTGCATAAATTAAAAATAATCTATACTTACCTCTCAGACCAATATGGCTGATCAGCTGCAGTCTTCACAATGAAAATCTCAGTGGAAGAACGGTGTTTTTTTTTTTTACAATTGATTGTAAAATGTGAAGGCTACAACTAATCAGCAATTAGTGGTCATTTGACACTGTTTACATCAGTAGACTAGTATGGGACACGTGGCAGAGCATAGGAGCCATGCTGAGTTTCAGGAGGAAAGTATACATTTTCTTTATTTTACGCAGCTCCCTGAAGACCTTTATAAGAGGTTGTCCAATAGTTGACTAAGAGGGTATCCTCGAAACGCGTTAATCTGGACTATCCTGACCTGTTTTTACAAATGTATCTCTGCATGTGAACAAACGCTATGATATTAGAAAAAAAAAAAACACCTCATTTTTTTATTCCAAGTGCTGGACTTACTACTTTTTTCTATATGTTGTCCAATAGTGCACAAACCTTTTAACTAGTTAAGAGATGGCACCAGGATCACTATGGGTAAAACACAAGCCTTCACAAGCAGTGTAGTGTTCTGTGCAAGGTTTTCCTTGAAAACCTATTTTTTTCCTTTGCCTTTATTTTATTACACAAACCATCTCCCTTATATGGTTTTAAAATACCTATACGAGGGCATTTAAAAATATTTTTATTATCAGTTTTCCCTGTAACTGTGACTGACTAATGTGCCTTGGTTATAGGGGAAATTCAGCCTCTTGCCTGCATAGGCTCCTACTCTCTTCCAACACACAGTGATCACAAGATCTGTGAGTTCAGGGGAGGAAGCATGGTTATTGCTTCAAATGCTGTGTATTCAGCAATCTGAAAGGCAGAGATGGTAATAAACCAACTCTGCCTTCTCTGACAACTGGCTCTCTCCTGCAGCAGCTGTATGATCTCGTGCAAGCAGCTTAGGCCGGTTTCACACATCCGGCTTTTCGCTTGTTTGCCGGATCCGGCGCTCTCCCGTACAGACAATACAGTACAGTGACAGCGCTGTAACTTCCGGGTCACATGCGCCGGTCACATGACAGCATGTGACCGGCGCTTGTTGCGCTGTCACTGTACTGTAGTCACTGTATGGGAGAGCGCCGGATCCGGCAAACAAGCGAAAAGCCGGATGTGTGAAACCGGCCTTACTCTGCATTGATGTTTTAGAACACTAGAGGACTGCTGAGTCATTTAAAGTCAATAGGTGCTCCAGACATTAATAATCTCAGTCTGTTCATTATGTGAAATGGTATGACAACCTTTCAAAGTTATAAAAAAAAAAAAAAAAAAAAAAAAAAACAGCAAATAATAATCTAAACCATTTGCTAATTTGTCAATGACTGCGTTTTCTATGCAGACATAAAATTGAGACTTTGCTGACACACAGTAATATCTGCGAGTGTAACAATTAAAATTAAAAGTTTTTTCTATTGTATGAAGTAGGAAAAGTGGAAAGAAAAGAGATCACCAGTATAATAACAGGTGATTATTGACCACATAAATGTATATCTTGTGAACTTTAAGAAATGTCTTTTACGGTCCATAGAGTGAACCTTTGCAGCCGTCTTGGGGCATCAATAATTTGCCGTTTGTACAAGAATATTTGATCCCAGGACCATGTTTTACAACATTACCTTCCTAAATATAGCAGACAATGTAAAAGGCTTCACGGGATTGAAGAATGGCAATGGTCTCATTAGAATAATGCACCCTTCAAGAATGGCTTAAAGGGAACCTGTCACCAGTTTTTGGGCCTATAAGCTGCGGCCACCACCACCGGGCTCTTATATACAGCATTCTAACATGCTGTATATAACAGCCCAGGCCGCTGTGAGAACATAAAACACTTTATAATACTTACCTAACAGTCGCACGGTTGGCCATATGGGCGTCTCCGTTCTCCGGTGCCTCCTCTTTTGGCCATCTTCGTCCTCTTTCTGAAGACGGTGTGAATGACGCGTCCTACGTCATACACACTTGCCAGTCCTGCGCAGGCGCACTACAATTCTTTGATCTGCCCTGATCAGAGCAGATCAAAGTGTGCCTGCGCAGGACCTGAATGCTGGCGAGTGTGGATGACGTCGGACGCATCATGCACCGTGGCTAGAAAAGGAGAACAAAGATGGCCGAAAGAGGCGGCGGCGGCACCGGAGAATGGAGACGCCTATATGGCCAACCGCGCAACCGTTAGGTAAGTATTATAAAGTGTTTTTTATGTTCTCACAGCGGCCTGGGCTCTTATATAGAGCATGTTATAATGCTGTATATAAGAGCCCGGTGGTGGTGGCCGCAGCTTACACGCCAAAAAAGTTGTGACAGGTTCCCTTTAAGAATTGTTTGAGAAACATGATAAGGTGACTTGATTTCCAAATTCCCCAGACAGAACACTTTCATCTGCGAAAACTATAAAGGCTGCGGCCCATCAGCATCTGGAGACCCGGGCCGACAGCACTGGAACGGCGCAATCCAGGAGGCAAGTATATGTTGTTTAAACTGCACTTTAACATTTAAGAAGGGGTGTCCCTTTAAGATCTGTACTCAGAATTAGTAGTTCCCTCCAAGAAAACTACTGCTTTTAGAGTTTTCTTCTTTGTCACATGATATATGTTGTAATGGAGGCCATTTATAAGAAATTTGTGGACTTTTACATGAAGCTGATTGCTTTATGAGATTCTGTATACATCTTGACACTAGGTTCTACTAAGCCAGTACATGAAACCTAATGAAATGAAGTCAGAATGATCTTTTGCATGAGCTCCCTATGTAGAGGGCGGGAGAGTTTTCAAGTATGATTGCGACGAGGTTTCCAGGGGCAGTGCACACAGTTTCTCAGGTTGCACTGTACTTTTAAAATGAAAATCAGCCATCATAATAACAACAAGGAAGTGACATGGGAAAATCCCAACCCAGAGACTTGTCACTAACAGTCTGCCACCCGTATACAATATAGTGCCTTGTGCTCACTTCTCAGAAGCCCATATTTGTGATGTTATTACATTGTGTGCCAGGACCTTGTTTATGCAGGAGAATGGTGACAAATCTGTCCTATGCTATGTGGGTATTTGCAAAGGTCCATACTTTAAAAGTGTTAAAAGGGGCCATCTATTTGAAGAAGCAATTTTAGAAAATTATTTCTGAAAAATAAGATGGTACTACTGGTGAAAAATGTGGTCATGATATTATTATAAATTCCGGGCTTAGATTTGCCCCACAAAAATCAATAGAAAAAAAATAAAAAAAAAAAATGAGAAGTCGTCCTAGATATTAAAGGAGTTGTGTGACATCTTGAGGACCTATCCATAGGGTCTTACACAAGGAAAACCCACTGATGAGCTGTTAGCTGGTACTAGAGCAATCAGATACATACAATGTATGTAGGTGGTACCGTACATGGCTTAAGCTGGGTTTACACACTGCAACATCGCAAAGGACATCGCTGTAACGTCACCGGTTTGGTGACGCAATAGCGATGTTGTTTGCGATGTTGCAGTGTGTGAAACCTATCAGCGACCCCTGCTGTGAAGTTGTAATCGTTACAAATCGTTCAGGACCATTCCTAGGTCCTTTGTTTCCCGCTGTGCAGCAAGCATCGCTGGAAAGTTTCAGTGTGTGAAAGACTTTGCAGAGACTTTGTTAGCAACTTCCCTTTGAAAAGGCTGCTTATCAACGTCCCCAAACAACCAGCTAGGTCGCTCTGCAGGTCCGGATCGCTGTTGAGTTGTTGGCCAGGTTTGCCTGTTTGAACGCTCACCAGAGACTTAGCAGAGACTTAGGGAGGTCGCTATTGCGTCACCAAACCGGTGACGTTACAGCGATGTCCTTTGCGATGTTGCAGTGTGTAAACCCAGCTATAGTGGATGCCCCAGGGTCCTGCTCCCCGAATAGAAGGTTATCTGCAGTACAAAGGAGAGGCCACTATAACCTCTACACAGCTGCCCAACACTAGAGCAGGTAACAGATGATCAGTAGAGGTGATGTGGTTAATGTTAATATATTACTTAAAGCTACTTAAAAGGGTTGTTTTAGAACTTAAGGTACTGTCACACTAAAGGTCCAGTCACACTAAGCAACTTACCAGCGATCCCAACAACGATAGGGATCGCTGGTAAGTTGCTAGGAGGTTGCTGGTGAGATGTCACACTGCAACGCTCCAGCGATCCCACCAGCAACCTGACCTGGCAGGGATCGCTGGAGCGTGGCTACACGAGTTGCTGGTGAGCTCACCAGCAACCAGTGACCAGCCCCCAGTCTCCTAGTTACAGCACACATCAGGTTAATTAACCCGATGTGTGCTGCAGCTAAATGTGCACAGAGCAGGGAGCAGCGCACAATGCTTAGCGCTGGCTCCTTGCTCTCCTAGTTACAGCACACATCGGGTTAATTACCTGATGTGTGCTGCAGCTAAATGTGCACAGAGCAGGGAGCAGCGCACACTGCTTAGTGCTGGCTCCTTGCTCTCCTAGTTACAGCACACATCGGGTTAATTACCTGATGTGTGCTGCAGCTACATTTGCACAGAGCAGGAGCCGGCACTGACAGTGAGAGCGGCGGAGGCTGGTATCAAAGGTAAATATCGGGTAACCAAGGACAGGGCTTCTTGGTTACCCGATGTTTACATTGGTTACCAGCCTCAGCAGAAGCTGGCTCCCTGCTCACTGCACATTAGTTGTTGCTGTCTTGCTGTCACACACAGCGATCTGTGCTTCACAGCAGGACAGCAACAACTAAAAAATGGCCCAGGACATTCAGCAACAACCAACGACCTCACAGCAGGGGCCAGGTTGTTGCTGGATGTCACACACAGCAACATCGCTAGCAACGTCACAAAAGTTGTTCGTTACCAGCGATGTTGCTAGCGATGTTGCTTAGTGTGACGGGGCCTTAAGTGACGCTCCAGCGATCCCACCAGCAACCTGACCTGGCAGGGATCGCTGGAGCGTCGCTACACGGGTTGCTGGTGAGCTGTCACACAGGCAGATCTCACCAGCAACCAGTTACCAGCCCCCAGCTAGCAGCGACGCGTGGAAGCGATGCTGTGCTTGGTAACTAAGGTAAATATCGGGTAACCAACCCGATATTTACCTTGGTTACCAGCGCACACCGCTTAGCGCTGGCTCCCTGCACTCCTAGCCAGAGTACACATCGGCTTAATTACTCGATGTGTAGTCTGGCTATGTGTGCAGGGAGCAGGAGCCGGCACTGACAGCGTGAGAGCGGCGGACGCTGGTAACGAAGGTAAATATCGGGTAACCAAGGAAAGGGCTTTTTTGTTACCTGATATTTACCTTGGTTACCAGTGTCCGCAGAAGCCGGCTCCTGCTGCCTGCACATTTAGTTGTTGCTCTGTCGCTGTCACACACAGCGATCTGTGCTTCACAGCAGGACAGCAACAACTAAAAAATGGCCCAGGACATTCAGCAACAACCAACGATCTCACAGCAGGGGCCAGGTTGTTGCTGGATGTCACACACAGCAACATCGCTGTTGCGTCACAAAAGTCGTGCCTCAGCAGCGATGTTGCTAGCGATGTTGCTTAGTGAGACGTGGCCTTTAGTGTGAAAAAGGTTTAAAATAAAGCATCTGGCCATTACACTAAATATGCAACCATGCAGTGCAAACAGGCTTACAATGAGAGCATGTAGGTGGCCATGACTATGTCCAAGATATCTATGCTAAGGGTCTATTTACCCGACACAAATTGTGAACGAGCGTTTCTAACAATGCATAGTTCACAATCGTGCCATGTCACGCTGGGGAACACTCGACAAACGAGCATATTGTACGTTCGTAAGGTGAAGTGATTTTTTTTTCTTTTTTTTTTGCTAACTCGAAGAATCATTGTTCTTAGCAACACAACAGGACCTGTACTGCCAAGAATAATGCTGCCTATGCGTATTGTGTGATTACTAAATCGCAGGCTGCCTGTGTGAACAGAACATTAAACAACCATTGACCAGCAAACATTTTGCAGATTGGAGGTCATTTAATGCTGTGCATGATGCCCTGTAAAAGCCGCCTAACTGGTTACTATAATTTGAATATCTGATAAACAAGGTTCCTGCCAACCTACAGCTCCATCAATCTTACCAGAGCCTTAACCCCTTCAGCCCCAGAGCCTTTTCCATTTTTGTGTTTTTGTTTTTTGCTCCCCTTTTTCCGAGAGCCGTAACTTTTTTATTTTTCCGTCAATCTTGCCATATGAGGGCTTGTTTTTTGCTGGACAAGTTGTACTTTTAAATGAAACCATAAGTTTTACCATATAGTGTACTGGAAAACAGCAAAAAAATTCCAAGTGTGGAAAAACTGCAAAAAAAAAAAGAAAAGTGATCGCACAATAGTTTTTGGGATATTTTATTCACAGTGTTCACTATATGGTAAACCTGATATATGAGTATCATGCCTGAGGTCGGTGCGAGTTTGTAGACACCAAACATGTATAGGTTTACTTGTATCTAAGGGGTTAAAAAAAATTCACAAGCTTGTCCAATAAAAAAGGCGTACGTTTTGCGCCATTTTCCGAAAACCCGTAGCGTTCTCATTTTTTGGAATCTATGGCTCAGTGACTGCTTATTTTTTGCGTCTCGAGCTGAAGTTTCTACTGGTACCATGCTACGTTTTGATTGCCTGTTATTGCATTTTGCGTAAAACTTGCGGCGACCAAAAAACGTGATTTTGGCGTTTGGAATTTTTTTGCCACTACGCCGTTTACCAATCAGATTAATTGATTTTATATTTTGATAGATCGGGCATTTCTGAATGCGGCGATACCAAATGTGTACATTTATTTTTTTAACCCTTTAATTTTCAATGGGGTGAAAGGGGGTTTTTTTCCAATGGGGTGAAGGGGGGTGATTTGAACTTTTAGGTTTATTTTATTTTTTAAGGCTATGTGCGCACTTGGAAATGGAATTTTCTTGAGAAAATTCCGCATCCTCTCAAAGATTACCGCACCCGCGGTAAAAAACCGCGGGAAACCGCACCCGAAAACCGCATGCGGTTTGCTGCGGTTTTACCGCGGTATTATTCGCGGTATTGCCGCGGTTTTGCCGCGTGCGGGTTGGGATGTGCTTTATTGCACTCAATGCAATAAAGCACATTGAAGAAAAAAAATAAAAAATACATTTAATTCTGATAGTAGATAGAAGAATAGATAGAGGGATAGACAGACAGATGGCTAGAGGACAGATCGCTGCATTTCCCACGGTCGGCAGTGAGTTCACATTACCGGCCGTGGGAAATGACCGGTAATTACCTCTGCTGTCTGCTGCTTTCATTCAGCACTGTGTCTGTGACAGTCGCGGCTGGATGGAAGCAGCGCAGGACGTCGGACCTGTGGATTACGCCGGAGCTTTGGTGCGGGAGGGGTTAATAAAATGGTGAACGAGGCTTGTTGGTTTTATTTAAAATAAAGGATTTTTCGGTGTCTGTGTTTTATTCACTTTACTTACGGGTTGATCATGTCAGCTGTCACATAGACGCTGCCATGATCAAGCCTGGAGTTAATGGCGGTGGTCCCCCACCACCATTAACCCCTTGTATTACCTTGCCACCACTGCTACACGGTGGCAAGAAGAGCCGAGGACACGCCGGTCCTGCCGCATAATGCATGCGACAGTGCCGGGGCAGCTGCGGCTGATATTCTCGGCTGCCGGAGGGGGAGTGAGGCAGGGGACATTATCCCTGCCCCTCTCCCTCCCCAGCCTAAGAATACCGGGCCGCCGCTGTGTGCTTACCTCGGCTGGAAGGTAAATATGCAGCGGAGCCCACGTTCTTTGTTTTCTATATTTCCGTTTTCTTTCTATGTGTGTTCTATGTGTCTGTGTTCTATGTCTGTGTGTGATCTGTGTGTGTCTGTGATGTGTGTGTTTACTCTGCACGGCTTCCTCTTCCTGTAATGACATCACTTCCCTGCAAACCGCAGACAAGTGATGTACATTACCGGAGGTAAACCGCGAAATACCGCAGGGAATAACGCAGGAAAACGCAGTGACCCGCACAGAATTTGCTTCCTGCGTTATTCCCTGCGGGATTTCATGATTAACATTGAGTCAATGGAGTGAAATCCCGCAGCGATGTGCGGAAAAGAAGTGACATGCACTTGTTTTTGCTGCGGGATTCCCGCAGCAAAACATGCAGCTGTCAAATTCCGCCTAGTGCGCACAGGATTTTTTTTCTCCATAGGATTTGCTGGTGATTCACTGCAGAGATGTTATGAACATTTTCTGCAGCGAAACATGCAGCAAATCCGCGGAAAATCCGCGGCAAAATCCGGTAAGTGCTCACATAGCCTAAAACTTTTTTTTTTACTCTTTTTTTATTTTACTAGTCCCCCTAGGGGGCTATAGCGATCAGCAATCCGATCGCTCTGATCTATCTGCTGATGACAGCTATACAGCTGTAAACAGCAGATACGGTCACTTCCTGCTTCACTGGCCTCCGGGCCGAGTGAAAACGAAAGTGACTCGTCATAGCTGCAGGCGTCATCACATGACCCTGTGCTACCATGGCAACCATCGAAAGTCACGTGATCACTCACGTGACTTCCGGTGCGGGCGGCGGTAAGTGAAAATCATGACCGCGCGTATATACATCTCGCTGCCAGACTTTGGCAGCGAGATGTAAGGGGTTAATGTTTCGGGTGGAATGCGATTCCACTCGTAACATGCAAGCACACGTCAGCTGTTGAAAAGAGCTGATATGTGCGCCGATCGCCGCACCCTGCCCGTGGCAGGGGGCAGGGCTTAACGTGACACGCTCCATGACATATAGATCCGTCCATGGTCGTGAAGGGGTTAAAGGGAAGGTGTCGTGCCCAAAAAAAAATTTCAATAATTGTAAAGTATTAATGTTTTAAATATTTTTTAATTGAGAAAAATATTAAAAAAAAAAATTAAAAAGTTTGATATTTTCCACTCTTAAACACTAGGGGGAGCAGCTGCTGAAATCCTACAGAAATCCCACTGTAGAAAAAGCCTGGATTACAGCTGCAGTAAAGTGGGCAGAATCTGCTCTCCTGTGTGTGATGTCACCTCCCCCTCCCAATCTGGGTGTTTCCAATAGATAAGAGAATGAAGTGTAGGGACACAGTGTGGAGCTATTTTGTTGGTGACCACAAATGTCTAAAGTGTCACCAAGGACAGCTGCATAGTGCTCCCCACATAGCGCTCTGCACGCCTCGGTCCAGCAATGCTCTGCCGCATGCACGCCTACCCGCAATATTCTGCCACATGCACGCCCGCAATTCTCTGCCACACAGACGCACTGTGTGTGTGTGTGTGTGTGTAATATATATATATATATATATATATATATATATATATATATATATATATATATATATATATACACACATACACATACACATACACACACACACACACACTGTATATACTGTGTGTGTGACCGAGCACCCAGCATGAGGGCAGTGGAGCCAGCAGGTGTATATAATATATACCATGTACTGTGTGTATATACACTATATACTGTGTGTATATATACTATATACCGTATGAACACTATGTTCTGTGTGTGTGACCGAGCAGCATGAGGGGAGGTGGAGCCAGCGTGTGTATATGCTATATACCATGTACGGTGTGTATATACTATATACAGAGTGTGTACAGTGTGTATATACTGTGTGACCCAGCAGCATGAGGGAGGCGGAGCCAGCATGTGTATATACTATATACAGTGTATTGAGTGTATATACTATATACTGTGTGTATATACTATATACCGTGTGTACACTGTGTATATACTGTGTGTGACCGAGCAGCATGAAGGAGACAGAGCCAGCATGTCTATATACTATATACCATGTACTGTGTGTATATACAGTACTACATACCGTGTGTACATTCTCTGTGTGTGACAGTAGCATGAGGGGAGGTGGAGCCAGCGTATGTATATACACTATTCACCATGTACTGTGTGTATATACTATATACCGTGTGTACAGTGTGTATATACTGTGTGACCGAGCATGAGAAAGGCGGAGCCAGCGTGTGTATATACTATATACCATATACTGTGTGTATATATATACACTACATACCTTGTGTACAGTGTGTATATACTGTGTGTGACCGAGCAGCATGAGGGAGGCGGAGCCAGCGTGTGTATATACTATATATCATGTACTGTGTGTATATACTATATACTGTGTGTATATACTATATACCGTGTGAACACTGTGTATATACTGTGTTTGTGACCGAGCAGAATGACGGTGCAATGCTCTGCCACACGCACGCACACACACACACAAAATGCTCTGCCACACGCACGCACACACACACACAATGCTCTGCCACACGCACGCACACACAAAATGCTCTGCCACACGCACGCACACACAAAATGCTCTGCCACAGGCACGCACACACAAAATGCTCTGCCACAGGCACGCACACACAAAATGCTCTGCCACAGGCACGCACACACAAAATGCTCTGCCACAGGCACGCACAAAATGCTCTGCCACACGCACGCACAAAATGCTCTGCCACGCGCACGCACAAAATGTTCTGCCACGCGCACAAAATGCTCTGCCACGCGCACAAAATGCTCTGCCACGCGCACAAAATGCTCTGCCACGCGCACAAAATGCTCCGCCACGCGCACAAAATGCTCGCCACGCGCACAAAATGCTCGCCACGCGCACAAAATGCTCGCCACGCGCACAAAATGCTCGCCACGCGCACAAAATGCTCGCCACGCGCACAAAATGCTCGCCACGCGCACAAAATGCTCGCCACGCGCACAAAATGCTCGCCACGCGCACAAAGTGCTTGCCACACGCACGCATACAATGCCCTGCCACACGCACGCATGCACAATGCTCTACCATACGCACGCACACACAATGCTCTGCCACACGCAAGCACAAAATGCCCTACCACATGCACGCACAAAATGCTCTGCCACATGCACGCACACACAATGCTCTGCCACGCACACACACAAAATGCTCTGCCACACGCACACACACACAAGCACAAGCATGCCCGCTGCGGCCGGGGAGGGAGGGGGGGGGCGTACACTACTCACACAGGCCGACAGGTGACAGGCCATGGGGAGAGAGCGTGGGGGCGTCATTGGAGACTGTAGCACAGCAAATTCTGCATGGCAGCCCCCAGTGCCTCCAGTAAAACTAGAATTAAATAAACTAAATAAGCAGTGATTTTACTTTTGTATTAAAAATACTTGATATCATAAATCACTATTTTTAATACAAAAATAAAAAACCGCGACACCTTCCCTTTAAAGGGGTCGTCCAATAAATCTTTAAATTAGCAAATGTCATGAGGACATGATTTTGTGTCACTTATTAATATAAATCTCTCAAAATTGAAGTGGCAACATCAAGAAGAAAATGTTGTGGAATTATGAAAATCACAGGATGAGACTTGTTATTGAAAAGCAAATGTTTTGAAAATTGTTACCATTTTTTTCATCATCTCAATTTATTCAGTATCAAGTATGAGCGCCACGAGTACAATCTCCGCATTTACACACCATGGCATATGATCAATGAGGTTATTAATGGTTGTCTAAGGAACAGTCTGCATGCACTTTCAATACAGAATGAATCACTACCCAACATTCTTCAAATTTAAAGAGACCATGTGGGTAACTCCAAGAAGGGGCTTTCAATAGGGTACATCCTGGGGTGGGATTTAAATTTTTAACAGGTTATCTGTAAACCCCGCCCATTTGAAAACCACACCCATTCTGTAACTACACCCATTTTGTTAACCACACACATTTTCACGCACTTTCCTCAACCAAAAAATACAAGTAATTTAAAGTAAAATCTTCTTCCCCTCCTGTACCGTCACTGTCCTGTCCAGCACCAGTTGTTCCAGTCACTGTCACTCTTATTGTATTAAATGACTTTTCTACAGTTTTTAAAAATTACTAAAGGAGCCCTGCTTCCCCATACAGATCTCATCCCATTATGGCCTCTTTCCCCAGCAGATCGCATCCCATTATGGCCTCTTTCCCCAGCAGATCTCATCCCATGTGCTCCTTTTCCCCTGCAGATCCTGTCCCATATGGCTCCTTTTCCCATATAGCTCCCATCTTATGTGGCCCCTCTCCCCATATAGCTCCCATCTTATGTGGCCTCTCTCCCCATATAGCTGCCATCTTATATGGCCTCTTCTCCCCATATGGCCGCCATCTTATATGGCCTCCTCTCCCCATATAGCCACATATAGCTCCCATCTTATATGGCCTCCTCTTCCCATATAGCCACATATAGCTCCCATCTTATATGGCCTCCTCTCCCCATATAGCCACATATAGCTGCCATCTTAATGCGGCTCCTCTCCCTGCTCCCCTGCATCTTCGGCCCACGGAGAGCTTACCTGCTCCAGGCACCGGCAGCTTCTCCTCTGTTTTCCATCCTCCTCTGCGGCACTCTGCAGGCAAGCACACTGACGCTGACAGATGCCAGGAGGAGGAGCTACCTCCCCACGCTGCTGTGACCTGTCTGCAGCATCAGAGCGTCGCTGCACTCCGGGTCAGGGAGCAGACAAGCTTTACTGTACCCGGTAGTGCGGCGCGGAGGTACAGGGATTCATTTGTGTTAAGCGGGCTTTACACGCTGCGACATCGCTAATGCGGAGTCGTTGGGGTCACGGATTTTGTGACGCACATCCGGCCGCATTAGCGATGCCGTTGCGTGTGACACCGATAAGCGATTTTGCATCGTTGCAAAACCGTGCAAAATCGCTAATCGGCGACACGGGGGTCCATTCTCAATTATCGTTACTGCAGCAGTAACGAGGTTGTTCCTCGTTCCTGCGGCAGCACACATCGCTGCGTGTGACGCCGCAGGAGCGAGGAAGCTCTCCCTACCTGCCTCCCGGCCGCTATGAGGAAGGAAGGAGGTGGGCGGGATGTTATGGCCTCTTCTCCCCATATGGCCGCCATCTTATATGGCCTCCTCTCCCCATATAGCCACATATAGCTCCCATCTTATATGGCCGCCTCTTCCCATATAGCCACATATAGCTCCCATCTTATATGGCCTCCTCTCCCCATATAGCCACATATAGCTGCCATCTTAATGCGGCTCCTCTCCCTGCTCCCCTGCATCTTCGGCCCACGGAGAGCTTACCTGCTCCAGGCACCGGCAGCTTTTCCTCTGTTTTCCATCCTCCTCTGCGGCACTCTGCAGGCAAGCACACTGACGCTGACAGATGCCAGGAGGAGGAGCTACCTCCCCACGCTGCTGTGACCTGTCTGCAGCATCAGAGCGTCGCTGCACTCCGGGTCAGGGAGCAGACAAGCTTTACTGTACCCGGTAGTGCGGCGCGGAGGTACAGGGATTCATTTGTGTTAAGCGGGCTTTACACGCTGCGACATCGCTAATGCGGAGTCGTTGGGGTCACGGATTTTGTGACGCACATCCGGCCGCATTAGCGATGCCGTTGCGTGTGACACCGCAGGAGCGAGGAAGCTCTCCCTACCTGCCTCCTGGCCGCTATGAGGAAGGAAGGAGGTGGGCGGGATGTTACGTCCCGCTCATCTCCGCCCCTCGCTGCTATTGGGCGGCGGTTCAGTGACGTTTCAGTGACGTCGCTGTGACGCCGCACGGACCGCCCCCTTAGAAAGGAGGCGGTTCGCCCGTCACAGCGACGTCGCCGGACAGGTAAGTATGTGTGACGGCTCTGGGCGATGTTGTGCGGCACGGGCAGCGATATGCCCGTGTCGCGCAACAGATGGGGGCGGGTACCCACACTAGCGATATCGGGACCGATATCGCAGTGTGTAAAGTAGCCTTTAGAGTCTTAAAGACACTAACACAAATGAATACAGGGAACCAGATCGCCGCATCTGTTTCTTGCCGGTTCGGGGAACCGGCTGCTATTTTAACAACCGGTTCTCCAGAACCGGACAGAACTGGCTGAATCCCACCCCTGGGTACATCACATTGGTCCTACTCCTGGGATTATGGTGTGGGGTGGCATAATGTAAAACAGCTGGACTGCACTATTTTTCATTCCAAGTACACTAACAGCTTGGGGTTACAATAATTTGGTCATGGAACCAGAGGTACAGCATTTTTTCCAAAGTTCACAGGAGACACTTTTTTTTTTTACACAACGCAAGGCTTCATGCTGCTCGTGCTACAATGAGCAGACTGTGCGCCTTTAAAGGGAATCGGTCAGCAGATTTTTGCTACCTCATCTAAGAGCAGTATGATATAGGCCAGTGATGGCGAACCTATGGCACGCGTGCCACCAGGGGCACGCTGAGCCCATTCTGCTGGCACGCGTGCTGTCGCCCGACCCTGCAGCTTTGGTCTGCTAGTGCAGTGGCGCCGGCAGATCAAATCTGTGTTGGAGCGGAGGAGACATTTCTCCTCCGCTCTGACACTCCACCTCCCCCAGGCTGCAGGTGTGTTGCCTAGGAGACGGAGGAGCGTCAGAGAGCGACGCCGGCGTCGTCTGCTGGCCGCGTGGGAACTGAGGACCCAGCAGCGGGGGAGCGTGTACAGGTAAGGTGTGTTGCTTTTTTTTTTTTAATAACTCGTGTGCGGCTGTGCCAAGGTGGGGATGGGGGGCAGCGCCAGCATGGGGTGGGGGAACGCACATGCCAGCGTGGGGTGGCGGTGGGGGAACGCACATGCCAGCTTGGGGTGGGGGAGGGGGAACGCACATGCCAGCATGGGGTGGGGGAGGGGGAACGCACATGCCAGCATGGGGTGGGAGAACGCAGATGCCAGCATGGGGTGGGAGAACACGCATGCCAGCATGGGGTGGGAGAACACGCATGCCAGCATGGGGGGGGGGGGGAATGCATGCCAGGGTGGGGAACAATGCATGCCAGGGTGGGGAACAGTGCATGCCAGGGTGGGGAACAATGCATGCCAGGGTGGGGAACAATGCATGCCAGGATGGAGGAAACATACATGCCAGGATGGAGGAAACATACATGCCAGGATGGAGGAAACATACATGCCAGGATGGAGGAAACATACATGCCAGGATGGAGGAAACATACATGCCAGGATGGAGGAAACATACATGCCAGGATGGAGGAAACATACATGCCAGGATGGAGGAAACATACATGCCAGGATGGGGGAAACATACATGCCAGGATGGAGGAAACATACATGCCAGGATGGAGGAAACATACATGCCAGGATGGAGGAAACATACATGCCAGGATGGAGGAAACATACATGCCAGGATGGAGGAAACATACATGCCAGGATGGAGGAAACATACATGCCAGGATGGAGGAAACATACATGCCAGGATGGAGGAAACATGCATGCCAGGATGGAGAAAACATGCATGCCAGGATGGGGGAAACATGCCACGATAGGGTACATTTACCAGGAAGGGGAACATTTACCAGGATGGGGGTAAATTAACCAGGATTGGGAACATTTACCAGGATGGAGGACATTTACCAGGAATGGGGTACATGCCATGATGGGGGAACATTTACAAGGATGGGCAATATGTCAGGATGGGGTACATTTACCAGGATGGGGCCGTGATAGGGACAAATATACCAGAATGTAGGAAATGTATATCAGGATGGGGGGACATGTTTACCAGGAAGTGGCCGAGGAAGGGGGACATAACTACACAATGAAGGGGAGGGGAGCCACTCATACGTCTTTATGGGATTTCAAGATGTTCAGACTTTGAAATGTAGATGTGGATTACAGGGTGACACCTGATTGCATTCCAGACTAAAATCTCTGTCTAATATGCGGCAATTTTTTCCAGAAAGATCAATCCAACTGCTGTGTCTGGAAAGGACAGGGGCTCAGCTTCAATGTGTGGTAAGCATGCATGAGCGTAATACCCCCTACTGAAGAGAAGATGGCAAAGGTAAGGTTACAATTAATTATTTACATAATAGGATTGGTTGGCACTTCGGAAAAAAAATTGGGTTTAGGGCTACAGTTTGGGCACTCGGCCTGTAAAAGGTTCGCCATGACTGATATAGGCAAAGAAATCCTGAATCCGATGATCTATGACTAAAATTACTGGGTGCAGCCATTCTGACACTATGTGCTTTTTTTAACTTTAGACATGTATCAGAGTCAGCAGAGTTTTCCCCACCCACACTAGGCTCTGTATCGAGATTGTACATTGACTGTGAGGTGTCAATCAGAGAAGGGGGTGTGCCAAACAACATGGCACATGCCACCTAGTCACAGAAATGATAAGGGTCCTGGCTGCTAAAACAAACATAGCAAATAAACAAAAGATTGATAGTGACAACACAGACATCCCTGAACTTTCTGTCTTAACCCTTACAGCATGCTGGGTTCAGCTTATATAGCGAAAACCTGCTGACAGATTCCCTTTAACGTGCTACCATTGCCTGCAGAGTTTCTGTTCTTGTCTCCTGTTGAGCACGTTTGAGATGTCAGTGGTCAGCAATTTTACAGGTTAGCTGCCAGCAGCGGATCTTGATAGTTTGCATGCCCAAGGGAATTCAGCTGGCAGAAATTCCCCAGACAACCATTTATTTAACTCAATGATAGCATACTAAGGCC